>NW_022989860.1:100000-309867 GCF_902827175.1 Gymnodraco acuticeps
AGCACATGAGGTCTGACAAGACCAAGGCCCTGTGCAATGATCTTGATATTCCCGAAACTGTGACACAGAGGAAGAAGCGTAGAAACATGGAAGACTTTGTAGTCGAGGCATCATGTGGAACAATGTGAAACATTAAACATAAATAAACTGGTGTACAAAACTCACATACCTGCATTTCAATGGACAGCATAAAAGGACACGTGAGCTGGGTTCTGGTGCTCAGATTAGCTATTGATGATCACGTTGATAAATCATATAAAACAAATAGCCAATCACACAAAAACATGTTGCTGTGACTGTGAGCATTAAACAATTAACATTAAACTAAACAAACACAACAGTACGTTATTGTCCTAATAAAATAAAAACATACATATCGTCCACCGACATAATACAGGCACCTTACCCTCAAGAGATCCTCACGTGCTATGAGAATCTCCCACAATCCATTTCCGTAACAAAGCTAATGCAGGCGCACGTTTGTGACACCAGATGGCGCAATTGTGTATGTGCGTGTGGGGAGTCTTGCAGTAGAAAATTCGACTGTTGCGCCGCCACTGTGGGCTAAGCCCCGAATGTTTCCAGGTCAAGGCGACGCCCCTGTCTGTTAACATTAAAATCACTAAATATATGCTGTAACTATTTTTGCTCTAGGCAACTCAAGGGCTCCTATATGAATAATGGTCCAAAATAAAATAGGGTTTTTTGTTAAGTTACATACTTTTGTCGCCGGCCGGCCGATACATGCCGCTCATTAAGTGGGCCTGCCTGTCAATTAATCCCTGGGCCACTTTTTCCCCCCACCCCTGCGAGATGGAGTTCATGACTTTATGAGCTGTTCATGAGCACTCGTGAAACATTCATGAACAACTCATTATATGTTCACTTGTCATGTTCATGAACCAAAATTCTTAAAATGCTCATGAACCATTTTAAAGAGCAGTTCATGAAATGTTTATGAACATTGTTCATTCATATAAAGTTCCTGTTTTGCTCATGACAGACTTTCATGAGCAATTTATGAACTTTTCTTGATCCAGCCAATCACAAAATTATAATTAAAACCCCAAAAAGTTTGCATGAGCATTTCATGAACTTTTCATGAATATGAGCATTTTACGAATTTTGGATGATTGTGGCAAGTTCAGAATATTTTGAATATTCATGAGCATTTTATGAACTTTTGATGATCAGTGTGATGATTTTAAAGACCTCTTGAATATTCATCTACTATTTGAACATTTCTTTATTTTTTAAAACGTTTAATCTTAAAACAAAACAATAGTGAATTTGAAACTGAACATTATCTGTATTTATTTTGGTGACATTCATATCATTTTATGGTTTATCTGTACTGTTTGAGAAGCAGTACGAGTAAGTAGCGCCAAGGTGGAACCTTTGGCAGGTGAGCGGTGACATCTGGGTTATTTTAGGGGGGACACTTCCGCCCCCTCCTCAGAAGCAAACCAGACGATCAACCGGATCCTGTGTATAATTATTGCTGCTGCACTTTTCTGTTTTCTACAGGTCAGTACATGATGAAAATGATCGATGTTAACTTGTGTGAATTAGATATGATGTTGGAGATGTTTAGGAGAGTGTGTCAGAACGTTTTGAGCATGTTTGACATAGTAACGGTATTTTAAAAATACTAAACTGTCGGCAACAATAGATGCCATTTTCGCGGGCTTCAGCCGCGCCTGGGTAAATGTGACCTGAGCGAAGGCTCGCAGGCAGGTTAGCTGCTGCGCACGGGTAATATGTTTTTACCACCTGAGTGGAGTCTTGCAGGCACATTGCCTTGTTTTTTGTTTATTAACATTGACAGTGTATTTTTGTGATCTCCATAATATGTTATATTTGGTAAAGATAGATATATTGATAGAAAGTATTATTTGATAGCGTTATGTGTTTATATTGACTATGTTGAATTTCTCCTTGAGATACAGTAATTGACTGTGACAGACGGATAACTTAAATGGAGAAATGTGATGTTTGTAAAGTACAGCTATTTGAATGTAACTGTGTACTTTGAATTTTGAATAAAAAGCAATCCAGACGATCAACCGGATCCTGTGTATAATTATTGCTGCTGCACTTTTCTGTTTTCTCCAGAAATCATTTATTGTTGCTGTGGTACCCAAGCTTTTGGGACCCGTAACACATTTTTTTGTGCAGCTGAGTGTCAAGAACTGTGCTTCAAATAGTGATAGGATTAATTGTAGTGCTCCACCTGTATACAGATGTTTGTTTGTTTGTTAATTTGAGTAAAGTTGTGATTGACATAATTGTTGTTTTCTATGGTTGCCAATTGACCCACAGTCAATGGTTCATGAACAGTTCATAGCCAGCCATTGAATTATATTCAGTGACTGGGTATGAACTGTTCATGAAGTTGTTATGAACAGTTCTTGATATGTTCATGAACCATGGTTAACTCATGAACAATTCTTGAAATGTTCTTGGTTGAATACTGAATATCCCTACATACTCACTGAAAACTCCATTTCATGAATTGTTCATGAACCTGCCTAAAACCATATTCCATGAATTGTTCATGAAACATTCCAGAACAGGAGTTTCATGAGTAGTTCATGAACTGCCCTAGTGTCATTTAATATTCATGCAAATTTCATGAACAGTTCATCAACTTTGTTATGAGCTGTTTATGAGCTGTTCATGAATATGGTTCACTGATATTCCATGAACTTTTCATGACAAGTTCATGAACAGTTCACTATCATCTCACTGGGGCAGTCCGCCCTTGCTAGTACCTAAGCAGCCAGTTTGACATAATGACTTGCTTGTCATTGTATTTTCATGTTTTTTTAAAGAAAAATGAACTTGTCCATATTGCTTGCCGAAAGGGCAGATCTGCTGGCACTAACAATGTCTCCTGCTGTGGAGAACACCCTCTCGCTAGGGACAGAGGTAGCATATACAGCCAGGTAGCGCTTTGCTAACATGGCAACATAAGGATGTTTGGCGTCTGTAATAGCTTTGGCTCGGTCTGAACTCTCTGCGAGTGGTGGAGGCTTAAATGCTAGTGGGAGTTGGGTTTGCACTTCAGTCTTTTTTCTTTTGGTACCAGTGATATTCACGTTCGGGTGATGCCTTTTCAAATGAGTGTGCAAGTTTGATGTATTGCCAGCCGCGTAACCAATTTTAGTTGAACAATGCCGACAAACAGCTTTGGTTCGGTCCACCTGTCTTTGTCCGTCATCCTTGTACGTAGCCTAACTGCGAAACCAAAATGTTCCCAAACCGGAGACTTCAATGATGCTGGAGGATTTTCGAGCTCAACTTTATCTGCGTTCGCCATTTCGACAGTTCCTCAAATTACTGACAAATTACATTTGAACGCATCCCTCTGACCAGCTCTCATAGTATGCCTCTCGTCCAATGAAATGACTTGCTCGCTCTATGACGCGTTGAACCCAATGTGAGCAAATTACTCTGAATGCTGCGACGCAGCACCTGAGATTACTTCCAAGAAGTTGTTCACGTTCTCAATTTTTTACGTTTAACGTTATATTCGTTCGGTACACTTCGGTACACATGTGTACCGAACCGAAGGGCCCGTACCGAATAATTTCGGTACGGGTACGTATACCGTTATACCCCTAATTGCAGATAGTCCTTACTCTAGGAACAGGGGCAAGGCGTGTGGCGCAGTGGATTAGTGCGTAGGTGTTCGGATCAGGGGAGCCAACCCTGTCTCCTAAAAATTACGTTCCCACAGAACTAAACTGCATTCTCAATTACGTTTAGCTAGAAACGTATTTTCTCCTACGTTACGTTCGTTATGAACGTATCTCAAATACGTTTATTTTCTACATATCTTTGCCATTTATTGTCTTGCTTATAATAATGATAATAGTCATTTATAAATATCATTTTAGACCACACATTTGAAATCAGTAGGCGAGGCTGTAATTTCGCCAGCTGTTAAGGCAGAAAATAATAGTTTTAACATGCCAAAAATCTGCTGTGTCGTGTATTGCACCTCAAACATTAAAACAAATCCAGAGTTACATGTTTCTGTACTTCCTCTAAGAAGAAAGGACAGTAACAGAAGATCTCTGTGGCTTCAGGCTTGATCGCCGTTCAAATGACAGCGTTGGTTTCCCAAAAACTGGGCGGGGCTGTAAAGTGACGAAGATTTTACTCTCATCTATTATTCAAAACCATTCTATTTATTCTAACGTAAATTACATGCCAGTGTTTTATGTTTTTATTTTAAATCGTATAATGTCAGACTTTTTTTCCCGTCTGTGAGGAAAAGAAATGGGGCTTAGAGCCTCAAAATACTGAAATCTGTATTTTTGAAAATCTTTTTTTCCTTATTTACTCAACAATAACACACAATTATCCTTGTTTTTATTTATTCGTTTATTTCTACAATCTTGGGCTTTTTAACCGTAAATAAAGTCACCGGAAACAGACTTAGGCCTATAAGGGACATTTTGAGGATACACACAAACCCACTGAACAGATTACCCAAGATCCTCAGCTTGAAGCTCGTTGATTGGATGTTTAGCCGCAATCCATGTTGGGATATGATGTTAATGCGATATGATATCCGGAAAAAAAAATAATAATACTTTATTCCGAGTGTTCTTGCTTTTCTCTTTGGAAGTCATCACATAACGGCATTATAATACACAGTTCGGCTGCATTAAATATTACACATCTGCTGTAGTTCTTTATTTATAGAGCCCTGATGAGAAGACTTCTGAACAAACAGGAGAACTGCCGCCAAAACTGAATATGTGATGTGGATCATAAATATATCAACAATTAAACAACACCTTGCATTTCTTTTCACAAAATACGTCTCCTTGCAGTATCAATACTAATTCGGCTGACTTCTTTATTCGATCCAATTGGTAGATAGGTTACATTTACACCATAACGGTGCACAGCTGATAGAAAAGGACTTGTAGTTTTTAAAGATATTACTGATTTTCTTTGAATATAAGAATGTAAATACTGAGTTGAGAGAATAGTCAGGGAATTTGGGTGATGGGAGACACATCTATGGAATCACAATTTCAATAGCTTACCATTCAATTATGGATATGGCTTTCTGTCTGTGATGTTTTACAAATGTGACCTGCTCTATCGAAATCAGTCGCATTGACCCGAAGACACATATTGAAAGAGGATATTCCTAGCTTTCTAATGATATCAGGATTGTTTTTGTACTCCAAATATTAAGCAAAATATGTCACATTATATAATGACTGTTATCGAGTCATCATTTTGAGAAAAAGGCCTTCAAAGTTTTCTCTTCTCTGGAATCCATCGACGCTAAGGAAGAGCAGATTGCGAGTGAGAGGTGCCTGTCTTCGTCCTTTACAAGCTTCAAAAATGTATTTATCGTGTGATTTTGGAAATAAAAGTTTCATATTCTGAAAGCCAAGACTTTGTTTGTTTAAAATCAAACAAAACACCCGAACCCCGAAAAAATAGTTTTTTACGTAAATCCGCGTTTATTTTGAAATGAGCCGTTGCGACTTCCGACTGATTTCGATAGAGCGGGTCACAAATCAGATATTAATGTGTAGAAGTAAAGCATGAGAAATAGTATAGCAATATCCTGTAAAATTATGTAAAAACATGAATAAAACAACACACTCTCACTCCCTAAGCGTCCAGGAGCGACGTTTGGTCAGTGTCCGTGGCGTCCAGTTGTGACGCTCCTAGGCTCCTTCAGCGTCATAAAGGGACGCAAATAGCTTTCAACTGATTGCAATGTATTCCCATCTGCGGCGGGATTTGACGCTCATGGAAGCACGGCATTCGTTTGTGTCGGCTGCCCTTAAAGGCAATGTGAGCGTCCATTCCCATTGGATAACGGAGAATTGTACACCCGGAAGTAAGTATTCCTCTTACTGTCGATTGATTTTACAGTGATATCTGCACTACTCATTGACTAAAAAACACCAGATTATCCTTGATAATTACACAACATTGATTGGTTTAAATTGTGTGTAATGCTTTTGTATTTTTCCCCTTCGATTCGGAGAAACAAATATTTTTTCAGAGTAAAGGATGGCAGAAGACACTACACTACCCAGAATCCCCAGCTATCGTTTGGACTACAACAGGTGCTCTGTTTGACAAACCCCGTTTTTTTCACTATTCATTCCAATGGCTGGCGTCTATGTCACGTGATCTTCAAATTTCTCCCTGCAGAAAAAGAAAACATGGCCGAACTTCGTTTTATTCTCGGTGGAAAATGCCAATTTTAAAGTTAGTTTGGCCATTAAAATGCGTTTTGATGTCATTTGATGCGAGAAATATGAGTTGTTATTTCAGATTATGTGTGCAGTGGATGTCCATGATCTTTAGTTTGCTAGTTATTATGAAGATTACTTCAGGAAATCGCAACGTTTTCATTGTTACCAAGGTGGTTGCTAGGGACGCTGCTATCGATATTATTTCTGTTATGTTGTGTAACTGTTTAATGGTGTTATCTTTATTGCTACCGCCTTCCCCGTCAATGTATAGTGTTGGTCCACAGCGCAAACATATTAGTTTAACAAAATCTGCATCTAAAGATAGCCTACATTATTTTCCCCTGTGCAATTTCAGTCTCACATCTCACAGCACATCGTCATTAACAAATACCGGAAACAGACCGAAAACTTTTTTAAAAATAAAATAATACTTTATTCCGAGTGTGCTTGCTTTTCTCTTTGAAAGTCATCACATAACGGCATTGTAATACACGGTTCGGCTGCATTAAATATTACATATCTGCCGTAGTTCTGTATTTATAGAGCCCTGATGAGAAGACTTATAGACAAACATGAGGAACTGAAAACGTGACGTGGATCATAAATATATCAGCCATTAAACAACATCTTACATTTCTTTTCACACAATACGTCTCCTTGCAGTATCAACACTAATTCGGCTGACTTTTATATTTGATCCAATTGGTAGATAGGCTGTATTTACACCATAAAGGTGCACAGCTAATATAAAGGGACACCTAGTGGTTAAAGCATGTTTTTGAATGTCATTATTTTTATTATTAGATATTAATAGGATCCCTATAAAGTATATTCATTACTCGTTATTCTCTACTAATAGTTAATTAAAGACTGTATATAATGACTATTTTGCACATCCCTTTCAAGATTTTCGAAGGTTTATTGACATATCATATAGGCCTACACAACTATGGTGTAGTTCTGCATTGAATGAAAAACTATGGTCGCAGGTTCCTCAATAGTGCATTACAAGACATCTATCAATATGTGTGCATACCTCCAGCAATGTTAACTATGTTGAAGCACTTATTTTAACTGATATTATACATCATGTATTATACTCTTATAAGATGTATGTAGATATTTCATCTCCGGCCTTGTCAGGTATTGAACAATCAATAAATAAAGAACACAGAATTGTTAAATATAAAACACAGAATTTGTGTGATTATACTAAATGATTTACAAATAAACACTACTGCATATTTACAACTGTTACACATGCTGATGAAACGCAAATGTTCCAACTTGGGATCAATAAAGTATATCTTATTTTAAGCTGATCGATGGCTATACTGCCATATTTGCAAAATTTGCCTCTGAACCTTGACAAGTGCATATTTCAGGCTTATCAATTAATGTAATGTAATGTTATCAATTAACAACAGGGGTCACAAACATAAGACCAGCTGTTAAATAAAGCTCTTCTGACCTTAGCTGGCTTGTGTGTATATATATTAATGCTGCCCATTATGGGCACAAGCAATTTTCACCCATTTATTAATTATATGTTTTAAATTTGAGTGTTTCCTATCCCCTAAACCTCCAGGGATGTACACAGTTTAATACTGGCAACTTCTTATTATGGGAAATACGAAAACGTCTTTTAAAACTACAACTCCCAGTAGAGACGTGCCATAGATAGAGAACATGTTGCGAAACAGAATAGCCAGCATGTGTAGTTCTGGGGATGGGGTGGGGGAGGGGGGGACGCGGGGGACCCGTTCAAATCCAGTTTTGGACAGTCTGCCGTGCATGGTTCCATCCCATTTCAAGTGCTGTTCGAGAATCGGCGTAACCCTCGGAGCACACTCTCCAATCACAGAGCTTGAGGACTATCACAGGGTTTGTCAAACAGAGCACATGGTGTAGTCCAAACGATAGCTGGGGATTCTGGGTAGTGTTGTGTCTTCTGCCATCCTTTACTCAGAAAAAACATTTGTTTCTCCGAATCGAAGGGGAAAAATACAAAAGCATTGCACACAATTTAAACCAATCAATGTTGTGTAATTAAAAAGGATAATCTGGTGTTTTTTAGTCGATGAGTAGTGCAGATATCACTGTAAAATCAATCGACAGTAAGAGGAATACTTACTTCCGGGTGTACAATTCTCCGTTATCCAATGGGAATGGACGCTCACATTGCCTTTAAGGGCAGCCGACACAAACGAATGCCGTGCTTCCATGAGCGTCAAATCCCGCCGCAGATGGGAATACATTGCAATCAGTTGAAAGCTATTTGCGTCACTTTATGACGCTGAAGGAGCCTAGGAGCGTCACAACTGGACGCCACGGACACTGACCAAACGTCGGTCCACCGCATCGATCAGCTTAAGATAAGATATACTTTATTGATCCCAAGTTGGAAACATTTGCGTTACATCAGCATGTGTAACAGTTGTAAATATGCAGTGATGTTTATTTGTAAATCATTTAGTATAATCACACAAATTCTGTGTTTTATATTTAACAATTCTGTGTTCTTTATTTATTGATTGTTCAATACCTGACGAGGCCGGAGATGAAATATCTACAAACATCTTATAGGAGAATAATACATATGTATAATATCAGTTAAAAATAAGTGCTTCAACATAGTTAACATTGCTGGAGGTATGCACAAATATTGATATATGTCTTGTAATGCACTATTGAGGAACCTGCGACCCAAGTTTTTCATTCAATGCATAACTACACCCTTTGTGAATATGATATGTCAATAAACCTTAGAAAATCTTGAAATATTGAAAGGGATGTGCAAAATAGTCATTATATACAGTCTTTAATTAACTATTAGTAGAGAATAACGAATAATGAATATACTTTATAGGGATCCTATTAATATCTAATAATAAAAATAATGAAATTCAATAACATGCTTTAACCACTAGGTGTCCCTTTATATCAGCTGTGCACCTTTATGGTGTAAATACAGCCTATCTACCAATTGGATCAAATATAAAAGTCAGCCGAATTAGTGTTGATACTGCAAGGAGACGTATTGTGTGAAAAGAAATGTAAGATGTTGTTTAATTACTGATATATTTATGATCCACGTCACGTTTTCAGTTCCTCATGTTTGTCTAGAAGTCTTCTCATCAGGGCTCTATAAATACAGAACTACGGCAGATATGTAATATTTAATGCAGCCGAACCGTGTATTACCATGCCGTTATGTGATGACTTCCAAAGAGAAAAGCAAGCACACTCGGAATAAAGTATTATTTAATTTTTTTGAAATGTTTTCGGTCTGTTTCCGGTATTTGTTAATGACGATGTGCTGTGAGATGTGAGACTGGAATTGCACAGGGGAAAATAACGTATCTTTAGATGCGGATTTTGTTAAACTAATACGTTTGCGCTGTGGAACAACACTATACATTGACGGGGAAGGGGGTAGCAATAAAGATAACACCATTAAACAGTTACACAACATAACAGAAATAATATCGATAGCAGCGTCCCTAGCAACCACCTTGGTAACAATGAAAACGTTCTATGGACACAATTTCCTGAAGTAATCTTCATAATAACGAGCAAACTAAAGATCATGTACATCCACTGCACACATAATCTGAAATAACAACTCATATTTCTCGCATCAAATGACATCAAAACGCATTTTAATGGCCAAACTAACTTTAAAATAGGCCATGTTTTTTTTTTCTGCATGGATAAATTTGAAGATCACGTGACATAGACTCCAGCCATTGGAAAGAATGGTGAAAAAAAACGGGGTTTGTCAATCAGAGCACATGGTGTAGTCCTAAACGATAGCTGGGGATTATGGGTAGTGTAGTGTTTCTCCGAATCGAAGGGGAAAAATACAAAAGCATTGCACACAATTTAAACCAATCAATGTTGTGTAATTAACAAGGATAATCTGGTGTTTTTTAGTCGATGAGTAGTGCAGATATCACTGTAAAATCAATCGACAGTAAGGGGAATACTTACTTCCGGGTGTACAATTCTCCGTTATCCAATGGGAATGAACGCTCACATTGCCTTTAAGGGCAGCCGACACAAACGAATGCCGTGCTTCCATGAGCGTCAAATCCCGCCGCAGATGGGAATACATTGAAATCAGTTGAAAGCTATTTGCGTCCCTTTATGAAGCTGAAGGAGCCTAGGAGCGTCACAACTGCACGCCACGGGACCCTGACCAAACGTCGCTCCTGGACGATTATGGAGTGAGAGTGTGTTGATCCCAGAGCTTGAAGATTAATCACAAGGTTTGTCAACGGGACTGTAGTCCCAAACGATAGCTGGGGATTATGGGTAGTGTAGTGTCTTCGGCCATCCTAAACTGAAATGTTTTTTCGGATATCATATCGCATTAACAACACCACATCTGGCGTCACAGAGATCTTCTGTTACTGTCCTTTCTTCTTAGAGGAAGTACAGAAACACGTAACTGGATTTTTTTTAATGTTTGAGGTGCAATAAACGACACAGCAGCTTTTTGGCATGTTAAAAACTATTATTTTCTGCCTCGCTCATGAGAGTAACAGCTGGCAACATTACAGCCTCGCCTACTGATTTCAAATGTGTGCTCTAAAATGATATTTATAAATGACTATTATCATTATTATAAGCAAGACAATACATGGCAAAGATATGTAGAAAATAAATGTATTTAAGATACGTTCATAAGAAACGTAACGTGGGAGAAAATAAGTTTCTTGCTAAACGTAATTGAGAATGCAGTTTAGTTCTGTGGGAACGGAATTTTTAGGAGACAGGGTTGGGGGAGCACAGGTTCAAACCCCCACGGCAGTCAGCATGTCGTTGTGTCCCTGGGCACTTCACCCCCAATTGCTCCTGTGGGGATTGCCCACAGTATTGAGTGTGTAAGTCGCTTTGGATAAAAGTGTCTAACAAGTAACATGTAATGAACAGCCCTGTCTTGTAGAGCAATAAAGACATAAATATTCAGATTGAACATTATTTGTCCCGTCAGAGATTTGGGGGGAAGAGCACAGTTGCATAATCCAAGAAATAATTTTTTTCCTGAAGCCAAAAGTCTCTAAAGTATAAGAAAGGAAATTCAACTCCACATTGTCAAATGCCTTGTCAAAGTCTGAAGTTAATACCGCCTCTTGAGAGTTACTCCGTTAGCCGGCCAACGTTGAGGTAACATTAAGGAATATTGAAAACCTCTTACTAATAAACAAAGGCCGGGGAACAATGTTGTTCCAAACTTGAAACGTAGGGTTCCGCATCTTCAGGCTTAGTGCACAGGGTACAATGGGAGCGAGAAGATCTTTTAGGATTTCACCGTAAACGTAAAGACCCTCAGGCATGCCCACCCAACAAACATTATTCCATCTTGAGCATTCCTCGCGGTTCTCACTTTTCTTGTAGAGGAAATCGTCCAGATAGCGTGCTAACATTAGCTTGAAGGTCAGAAAGCTGGCTATCCTGGTTGTTAGACAAGCACTGGAGGTCAGCAATAATTATAGACAATTTTCTGGCTTAGAAATCTTAAAAATTATCTTAGAAAAACATTTTTAGCTAAATAAATTAAAAAGTTGTATGTGTAACCATGCGTCTCCAATTTTATTTGCAGGAGATACACAGAAAATATGTAAACACTTTCCTCAGACCTGCCTCATGAGCGCTATGCAGCTTTTCAATGTAAATACACCAAACAATACATTAAAGTCAATGTGCAGTGTTTTCATATTCCTATGTGTTAGGTCAGGGGTCTGCAACCTTTTTGACCAAAAGAGCCATTTTGCCCCCTTTTCTACCAATTTTAACTTTATAGCTTATAAACTTGTATATATTGTTACATCATAGACAAAAACTACAGTTTTTTTGCATTTATTATTTATTAAATTATAGATAACTGTTTACTTCTTATAATAAACAAATAACTCTTATAAGGAGAATTAAAAAAGATACACAGGCCTACTTTAAAATAAATCAACACAGCACTTGGGGAGTCCTCTGCACATTTGAAGAAAATGAATATAATTCAAATGGGCCCACTTTGAAATACATAAAACATTACGCTGCACCCTAAAAATAGTTAACTGATTGAATTTAAATGTTTTCATCAAATAAAACGTATTCAACAACAAAATTCAATAACGTGCGGTGCGGTGCGGGTTAAAAAAACAGTGGTGTAGTTAATAAAACATAATAATATCAAACATAATATGACTATTAACTTTATTGTGAAATTAAAACAGAACGGTAAAGGAAAATACAGTTTCAGTCTCTCGATTTGAAGCTTATGCATTGTACCATGAACCTGTATAGACCTGTAACAGTCAACTGCATGAGGAGTTGGAAAGGTAGTTCAGTCAATAATATCTTTAAAAACTACAAAAAAATCCCTTTCTATCAGCTGTGCACCGTTATGGTGTAAATATAATCTATCTACCAATTGGATCAAATATAAAAGTCAGCCGAATTAGTGTTGATACTGCAAGGAGACGTATTGTGTGAAAAGAAATGGAAGATGTTGTTTAATTGCTAATATATTTATGATCCACGTCACGTATTCAGTTTTGGCCGCATTTCTTCCAGTTTGTCAAAATGTCTTCTGATCAGGGCTCTTTAAATAAATATCTACGGCAGATATTTAATATGTAATGCAGCCAAACCGTGTATTACAATTCCATTATGTGATGACTTCCAAAGAGAAAAGCAAGAACACTCGGAATAAAGTATTATTTTATTTAAAAAAAAATGTTTTTCAGATTTCATATCGGATAAACACCATATCCCGACATGCATTGCGACTAAAACAATCAATGTTTTAGCCTATCAAAACCTCTGAAAAAAGCAAGGTGTCTCTCAGAATCGAAAGAGAAAAACCTATGGGAAAAACACAAAAACATTGTACACAATTTTAAACCAATACATGTCGTATAATTAACAAGGATAACAAGTTTTTTAGTGGATGAGTACTGCAGATATCACTGTTAAATCATTTGATCATTGGTTTTATTATGAAAACGTCGAGGCCGGAAATACTGTTTTCAACCCGTAACTTTACATGGAGGCTGCCGCATACCTCAAATCATCTTCGCAATATCTATCAAACTATAGATCCTATCGACTGGACGTGGATTCTAAAAGTACAATATACACTTCTCGCTAGAAATCTAATCAAAAAGCGTTTTAATGACCAAAATATCCTACAATTTAGGATTTTACAGAGAGAGTTATTTCTTATTTGTGAATAAACAAACATCTGTAACGATTGCATTCAACGGGAGCACTAGAGGGCGAAAACTTTCAAACGTAATTATAGGACGTATTAAGCGCTTGAACAAACGACATATTTGGTCATAATAATAAGGGCCTGAACAATCGGCCTATATGAGTTGGAGGACTTGTTGTTAAAAAAGTACCCAACTCGCCTGTACAGTGGGGTTAGGCGCTCATTTTGCAGCTCATGGTTTCAAAACAGAGATTGGCTGGAATATTCATGTAAAAAAGATGCCTTCTTCTGCTATGCATGTAGACATTTCGGTTCAAGTACGTCAGATGCCTCACCACAACTGGCTACAACAACTGGCGCCATGCTTTCAGATCAAATTAAATCAAGTTTTATTTATATAGCACATTTATAAACGATTTTTGGTCGAGCCAAAGTGCTGTACATATAATAACAATAGCCTACAGTAGAGACACTTTACAGCAAATACAACAGCACAGATTGTTCAGAATATCAGTATGAGAAAAACGACACCCTCTATCCTTAGACCCTCACATCGTACAAGGAAAAACTTCCAGAGAAAACCCAGTTTAAGGGGAAAAAATGAGAGAAACCTCAGGGAGAGCAACAGAGGAGGGATCCCTCTCCCAGGACGGACAGACGTGCAATAGATGCCGTGTGTAAATCGAAGAGATAATACATTTTACAGCATATAGACCGAATGTTAGGAAATGCATGTGTCTGTAATAAGAAGATGAATCCACGAGGATGTCAGCTACAATCCTGTGGGAGCCATCAGAGAAGCAGCATGACGAGACCCAAGGCAGGACCGCAGAGATAGGTTCAGCCACTTCCCGAAGTCCACGACTTAATCCAGAACTCAGGATAGAGGATCCAAGACACAGGACTACAGCAAGAGGATCAGCCTCGACTCCGGATCCCGGCCTAGATATAGATACAAAACAAGAAAAAAGATTTGGCTGGGTTAATCGGAACAAGAGAATACACAGACACAGACAGAGAGGGAAAAGGTCATTGGATAAAAGTTATTCTTGATAACCCTCTAGAAAGATCTCATGAACTTCCCCACTCAATCTATCAAGACCCGAGCAGTTCTATTAGAACTGCTGTGTGTCTCTCTATGACCATTATATCTTCCCAGGGAGTTTCCTCAATTATTTTTCACTGTGGTGTACATACACCCCAAAGCAAATGTTAACAAAGCCACTGAAATCATTTTTAATCTCTCTCAGAGACTTGAATCACTTTCTCCTGATGCGCCGACATTTTTTCTAGGAGATTTTAATAACTGTCCCGTTAAAAAATCCCTGCGTACCTACTACCAGTATGTTGACTGCCACACTAGGAAGGAGAATACTCTGGATATGTGCTTCGGAACTGTTAAGGGCGCTTACACTGCATCCCCGCTTCCACCACTTGGGACATCTGACCACAGTGTAGTCCACCTACGCCCTGTCTATCGGAGGCTACTTGAGAGGGAGAAACCTCAAGTTAAGACTGTCAAAATGTGGAATAATGACAGCATTATGGCCCTGCAGGGATGCTTTGACTGCACACAGTGGGAAACATTCGATACTCCCGATATTAATGAACGGGTTGGGACAGTGTCTAGTTATATTGATTTTTGTGTCGATTCTGTGATACCCACTAAGTCTTTCAAAAATATATTCGAATGACAAGCCCTGGGTGTCTCACAGTTTAAAGAAGCTGATTATTCTGAAGAAAAAAGCTTATAAAAACCAGGATGAGTTTGCTAGGAGAAACATACAGAGAGATATTAAAAGACAAATACAGTTAGACAAATATAGCTATAAGGAGAAGCTGGAGGCAGCTCTGGCCTCTGGTAATCCCAGAGAAGCATGGCAGGGAATTAAAAACATGACGAATGCTCCACATAAGGGCAGGGGAAAACCGTCTCCTGTCTTGATCAGTGGTGAGGGAAGGGAGACGGCAAATAATTTGAACACCTTCTTCTGCCGGTTTGAGAGTAGCAACAGTATAGAGGCTGACACTGCCATTCCCCTCCATCCTTCCCCCCTCCCCTCTAGTATGACTATTGAGGAGTCAGAAGTCATCCATCTCTTCAGGAAGTGTAATATACGAAAAACCCTGGTCCCGATAATATTGAAGGAGCTGTTTTAAAACACTGTGCAGAACAACTTGCACCTGTATTTACAGACATTTTTAGGTCCTCCCTTAATCTGCAAAAAGTCCCTTCTCTTTGGAAAACATCCACAATTATTCCAGTGCCTAAAATCCCCAGGGCCAGTGAGCCCAATGACTTTCGGCCTATAGCACTCACCTCACTGGTAATGAAATGTTTTGAGCGTTTAGTTAAGAGGCATCTAATCTCACAAACGCAGCACCTCTTAGATCCCATGCAGTTTGCATATCAGGCCTCTAGAGGGGTGGAAGATGCTATCGCAACTCTCTTGCATCTTCTGCACACTCACCTCGAGACGCCAAAAGCCCATGTAAAGATTATATTTGCTGACTTCTCATCAGCTTTTAACACCATTAAGCCAAGTATTTTAGCAAATATTTTAACTGAAGAATTCTCACTTGAACCTGGTCTGATCTCCTGGATCGTTGACTTCCTCAGCTGTAGAACTCAGCAGGTCAAAATAGGCATGGCACTTTCTGACACAATAACTACCTGGATAGGCTCACCCCAGGGATGTGTCTTATCCTCTCTTTTGTTTATTTTATACATCAACTCCTGCATCAGCACTTTTCCCAATAGGCACTTTATTAAGTATGCAGATGATACGGCCCTGGTCAGCCTCCTCTTTGATGAGGAAGAGGAGCATGGGCCTGTCCTTGACTTCTTTATTAACTGGTGTGAGAAGTCAAACCTGCTTCTAAACACCTCAAAAACAAAGGAGATGGAAATTGATTTTAGAATAGCACAATCGCCCAACCCTACTATTTTATTAAATAGTGAGCCCATTCAATGTGTCACTGAGTACAAGTATGTTGGTGTCGTGCTTGACCACAAGCTCAGATGGGATGTTTGGACTGAGAAAATAAAAGCTAAGTCTCAACAAAGAATGTTTTTTTTACGTAAATTATTGTCTTTTAATGTCGGCAACAGAATGGTGAAGATGTTTTATCATGCTTTTATCGAAAGTGTGCTCTCATTCGGCATTATATGCTGGTTCGGCAACGCAACTGAGGCACAGAAAAAGTTAGTCAGGAGGGCCATAACATTGTCCAGTAAATTGACAGGAATCTCATTGGCTAATATAGAATGCTTATATAAGGACAGAGTTTTAAAACTGGCACACAATATTGTGAGTGACCTGAGGCACCCTCTTGCCTCTTACTTTGAATTGTTGCCATCCGGGCGGAGATATCGTGCCCCTTATTTAAAAAAGAACAGATCTAGGCTGTCTTTCGTCCCACAAGCCATCAAACTCCTGAACAAATGATGGCTAGGACGCACTGTTTACCCAGCTGGTCTGGCCCTGTCCCCCCTATTTCGCAAATGAGGGCCTATAGGCCCCTTGTCATGTCTGCCGATATCTGGTTTTCTTATGTCTGTTTGTTTTTATCTGTGTCTATGTTGTTGTCAGTGATGTATTGTCTTAACTTTTTTAAATGCCTCTGTGATGTGCTGCAACCCATTTTCCCCTTGGGGACTAATAAACGAATACTACTACTACTATTAGATATAGGATAAGAAACAGAGATAGGGAGCACAACAACCTATCTCTTCGTCAAATGCACTCCCCCGCTTATCTAAGCGACTCTGTACCCCGTTACCCTCTACAAGGCCATAGACCAGCAGAGGGAAAATGGGGGGTGGGTAAGGGTAAGGGATTTTAAGAATAAACCACAAGGGTCTAAAGGGAAAAAATATGAAATATAAGGTACTATATTTTAAGTAATCCTATCTACTATTCCTATATTTGAATAATGTAAAAACTATTTAAAAAATACTTAATGAAATCCTATGTTATGTTATAAATATCAAAATAAAGAACTAAATAAAGAACTAAATAATCACGTACAATAAATGTACGTGATAAGGGACTGGGAAGGCATGAATCAAGCAAAGAGCACATGAAGTCAGTGGCTTTGTGGAAGGAGAGGCGTGCAAGAAGTGAGACTGGTAATGAGGTTTCGACTGTTGTAAATGCAGCACAACTGGAGAGAAACCGCACCTATGTAGCAGCTATTGTGAACATAATTCAATTTATAGCAGTAAACCAGTTGCCTTTCCGTGGCTCTGTTGATGCGTTGGATGCAAGAGGCGAGGGGAGTTGTGGTATTTGTCTAGCAATGATCGACTACACCCTTCAAAAGGGCAAAGAACTTGCTAAGATTTTTAGCACCAAAAGTAAATCTGTTTACAGTTCTGTTTCATATGGGTGTTGAGATGTAGCCATAGATCTCCTCATGTTGCTCTCAAAGTGCACCAGATTGATGCTTTTAACTTCAATATTTTAGAAAAAATCTTGAAGTTAGGGTGTTAGGTCCACTCCCCACTTATAAAAATAGCACTTTACCACTGCACCCTCTCTAATCTCAGATGCACCCTGAGTCATTTTGTTCTGGAACCGGGCCTGGGGACGATTGATAAGGGATATTGGCACCTTCATCAAACTACACACAGCAGTGAAGTATGACAAAAGTGGATAATTATTTTCAGCATCTCATGCACATACAACCATTTTAAGATAACTCCCTGTAATGCAAAATGCAGCGGCTCGTCTGGTCTTCAACCTTCCTAAATTCTCCCACACCACTCCGCTCCTCCGCTCCCTTCACTGGCTTCCGGTAACTGCTAGAATCCACTTCAAGACACTGGTACTTGCTTACCATGCTGCGAATGGATCTGGCCCTTCGTACATCCAGGACATGGTTAAACCGTACACCCCAGCGCGTGCACTACGCTCTGCATCAGCCAAACGACTCGCTGCGCCCTCGCTGCGAGGGGGACCCAAGTTCCCATCGGCAAAAACACGTGGGTTTGCTATCCTGGCTCCAAGATGGTGGAATGAGCTCCCCATTGACATCAGGACAGCAGATAGCTTACACACCTTCCGGCGCAGACTGAAAACTCATCTCTTTCGACTCCACTTCGAGCGATAGAACTATTAACAAAGCACTTATATACTAATAAAGGACTGGCTTATCTATAGCCAGTTGAGTAGCACTTGAAATGTTTGGCTCTATGAAACCTGATGTACTTATATGATTCTGTTTTCTTCAAGGTTGTGTCTTCCTGGTCGAATGTACTTATTGTAAGTCGCTTTGGATAAAAGAGTCAGCTAAATGCAATGTAATGTAATGTAATGTAATGTAAACATCTGCATTTTAGAAAATACATTAATTTAAGGTAAAATAATAAAATCTGTGATGTGCCCCTCAGCCCCCTTCCCTGGTCCTGTTAGTGTGTCAGGGTCTTTATCAGCTAATTGTTAATCACTGACCTGCAGTAAGCCGTTAATTGAGACTCTGTGAATTAAAGATAATAGTCATTAGAGCGAGGAGAGAGATCACCCATCACACTGAGACAGGAGATGTCACAGCTCTAAAGATGAACGATGGCTCTCAGTGTCAAGAGCACCACAGCTCAGAGCATGAAAGAAGGAAATGGATGAAGATGGCAGCAAAGTGTTCTGGCTGTCTTTAGGAAATTCACAAATAGAACCTCCTGCAGTGGACTATTAGCAATCCTCGAGGTGAATCACAAACCCCAGACACCCAAGGCCCTCTAGTCACCTATACTCTTAATTATACATCATATCACACTTTTTACTTAATTTTTTTAGAAAATGCATGTGCTTTTATCATACCTTTGTTGCGTACTCTTCTTGCATATCATCTATTTTTTCCTAGATCCTTGTGTTACCCTGTTTTTCAGTCGCAATACACTTTGTCAATGTTATATTATAAATGTTTTAATGTTGTATTGACATTTTCTGAAGTATTACCCAATACAAACCATATACATACTGTTTCTCACTGGCTGTAGTCTCTCCCTTTGTTAGTGTCTGCTGAGAAATGGCAGTATATTAAACCCAGGAATGGTTAATTGGTTACAGTGACATTTAATGTCTGTCAGCATGAACAGTTTTCCGTACATATCCACACACACAAACAAAGTTTGCAATCCAGGGAATGTTAATCAAACTGGGTTTTGTTAGATAACATATCTCTTTCTTTCTATTGTGAAATCAAATAAATATTAATCAAAGTATTGTTTGTTTATACATTTTAAGAATGGCTTTTTATATTCATTTTATTACATTTATTTGGGTCTACAACAAATGATTCAAATGTTTATGTCAGTAAATATGTGTTAACAGAGGTGGCAGGTGTTGGGGGGGGGGGGTGTTTGTGTCGGTGTCATCACAAACGAACGTCGCTTCAAGTGTGAGGAAAGGACGTCCCATTGCTCTTAAAAACACATGTCCTTGCTTCTTCTCCCTTCTCGTGGTTTCCTTATATCTCAGGAAAGGAGGCAAGGAAAAGACTTAAGTGAGGGACGCAGGGATGCAAATTAAGAGACATTGAATGTAGCTAATGTAGCTAATATCCTCGTCTCCCTTTGTCCTGTGACAGTTCGTCTTGCTTCATGTGGAGTCAAGAGAACCTTTTTTCCTACGTTTTGCCTCTAAAAGATTTAGTAATCTGTTACAAGCCACACCTGATTTTATCTGCTTTCCCAAGATGTGAAGATTAAAAATAGCAGTCCTAAATAGAAATGCCTTGATAAACATTACATTACATGAGTCCGTCTTCCAATTGGCTTTTCTTTCGCTGAATATGGGCAAATGCAATTTGACTGAAAAGAAACAGCCACATGCCCTTAAGAGTGAAGGCCAAAGACCAGCTCACAAAATAGTTGACAGCAGATAAGGCTCGCTACATTTGACTGTAAACCACTTTTTTGTGAGAGAAATTAAAGCCAAACATCAGAACGTTTATTTCAGTTAGGTCTGTAGTCTGTAAAAACAT
This sequence comes from Gymnodraco acuticeps, assembly GCF_902827175.1. Lineage (NCBI taxonomy): Eukaryota > Metazoa > Chordata > Actinopteri > Perciformes > Bathydraconidae > Gymnodraco > Gymnodraco acuticeps. The sequence continues at coordinate 120,449 of NW_022989860.1, forward strand.
CTATCATCTATATTATTGTGAGCTTTTCTATGCTTGCAAGAACTATGACATATCGGGTTTGTTCAAATAATTAAAAAACAGTGCTTTAGAAAATCTGCAGTAGTGTAGTTTACACTTTTCAATAATAACTTCATAACTCTTAAGAATATTCCCCTGTTATTAAAATGTATCCAACATGGGTGATTACATTAATAAAGCTCTCTCTGTCATGAGGGTTTGAGTTATTTTCATGAGAGATATTAATTTTCTAAATGATGGTATATAAATCCAAAACTGCACTGTCTTCATCTGAAGACACCGGTAACCAATTTACATTAATGGCCCAATTTGACCTCAAGTGACTCACACTGGATTTAACATGCCGAGTGGATTCTGTTTTCACTCAGAAGGTAAGAGCAACACTGATATCACATAAATGATATTAGTAATTGACTGGGTGGTTGCATGGTAATTTTATCTACGTTTTTTCTTTAAGACAGGGCACCAATAATCAAATTACTTTTTCTGGGTCAGTTTGACTTGATAAGGCTCATATATCATATGTCTTGATGAATATTAATATGACTATATATTTTTCTAACTGTGAGACATAAAACATGAACAGCACGGCATGCAGAAATTAGAACTATTAAACATTATGTGATGACAGCTCTGCATGTTGTAATGACTTTATAATTTAAGTCTGATTGTGTTTACTAGGATAAAAAAAGGAAATTATGAAAATTATTTCATTTTGGAAGATAACAATGAGCAGCGAGAGCTGTGTCCGGGTCCTCGGCAGTAAGTCGGACCCATTTCCGGTGAGGGTTGGCCTCCGCCAGGGCTGCGCTTTGTCACCAATCCTGTTTGTAATATACATGGATCGGATTTCGAGGCGTAGTCATGGGGGAGGGGGTCTGCAGTTCGGTGGACTAAGGATTGCACCACTGCTTTTTGCAGATGATGTGGTTCTAATGGCTTCATCGGTCTGCGACCTTCAGCACTCACTGGATCGGTTCGCAACCGAGTGTGAAGCGGCTGGGATGAGGATCAGCACCTCCAAATCTGAGGCCATGGTTCTCAGCAGGAAACCGATGGACTGTCCACTCCAAGTAGGGAATGAGTCCTTACCCCAAGTGAAGGAGTTCAAGTATCTCGGGGTCTTGTTCTCGAGTGAGGGAACAATGGAGCGTGAGATGGGCCGGAGAATCGGAGCAGCGGGAGCGGTACTGCAGTCGCTTTACCGCACCGTTGTAACGAAAAGGGAGCTGAGCCAGAAGGCAAAGCTCTCTGTCTACCGGGCCATTTTCGTTCCTACCCTCACCTATGGTCATGAAGGATGGGTCATGACCGAAAGAACGAGATCGCGGATACAAGCGGCCGAGATGGGTTTTCTCCGCAGGGTGGCTGCTGTCTCCCTTAGGGATAAGGTGAGAAGTTCGGTCATCAGGGAGGGACTCAGAGTTGAGCCGCTCCTCCTTCGCGTCGAAAGGAGCCAGTTGAGGTGGTTCGGGCACCTAGTTAGGATGCCACCTGGGCGCCTCCCTAGGGAGGTGTTCCAGGCACGTCCAGCTGGGAAGAGACCAAGGGGTAGACCTAGGACCAGGTGGAGGGATTATATCTCTTCGCTGGCCTGGGAGCGCCTTGGGATCCCCCAGTCAGAGCTGGTTGATGTCGCCAGGGAAAAGAAAGTTTGGGGCTCTCTGCTGGAACTGCTACCCCCGCGACCCGACCACGGATAAGTGGGAGAAGATGGATGGATGGATGGATGGAAGATAACAATGGTAGTGGTCCCTAAAACATTGGTCAATTTGGACATTCAAAGGTTTGATCTTATGCAATAGCAGACCGTTGCTAAGGATGTTCTGATCAATGGACAGAAAGAGGTCAGGTCAATTTCATATCAGCAGTGACACCATAGAATACTTTGAGAAATTGTATTTGTATTCATAGTGTTACATACCGGGGGTTCCGTCTCGGAACAGTTCATTTACTATGGTGACCAACAGATACAACGGCCTGAAACGCTCCCATTAGGAGAACTCATTGCAGCTTCAGAAACGGTGCAAATAAAAAAAGAATTGGCCAAAATTCAGATCAGATTAATCTGGAATACTACTGGATCCGTCAGCTTTTTATGACTGGATGCTTAAGGAGCTCTTGTGGTTTGCAGGGGGGAATTTGGGGGGAAAAACTCCCTTTTTTAAAAATAGCCTAGTTTTTATAGGTGTTGCTATCTGTTTTGTGTGGCGTGGTTCTACAAGCAAGTCAGTGCATTTATTGGGTGGTATCAGAGAGTAACAAGGGTCTGTAAATGCATTGAAAATATTTGGCCACAGCAAATCATTTATATTAAACATGTAATTTTCACTTTTGAATACTGCAGTACAAAGGATATATTGAATAATTTAAGTGATATATGTGTACACATATACATAATTAATTAGTCAAAACAGGGCTACATTTGATTTAATTAAAAGGTATAATATGTGGTAAACTGATGAGCCGTTTGGGAGCCGAAAGAGCCGGCTCTTCTTGGTGAGCCGAGCCAAATGATCCGGCTCACCAAGAAGAGCCGTAATTCCCATCACTAGAGAGTAGCAACAGGGCACCACAGGAGGAAGCGGGGGATTCTGGGGAACGTTCAATCGCTGAGGAACAAGGTTGACGAGCTTCAGGGTAATGTTCGGTTTCAGAAGAATGTCAGGGACTGCTGTGTTTTGGCCTGACTGTAACCAGGACAACGATCTGTTTATTGACGGTTTTGGAGCTCCCTTTCGTCAAGATCGAAAGGCGGAAATGACAGGAAAAATTCAAGGGGGCGGAGTATGTTTGTACGTAAACAAACAATACTGTAGCTCTGTGACTGTAAGAGAACACATTTGCACCCCAGATGTTGAACTTTTATCTGTTTCATTGCGTCCCTTCTACCTGCCCCGTGAGTTTCCCCAAGTTTTTATAACAATAGTGTACATTCATCCCAGGGCAAATGCCACCTCTGCCTCCAGCACTATCTTTGACTTGGTGCAAAAACTACAGTCAATTTCACCTGACGCACCAAACTTTATACTTGGGGATTTTAACCATGTGACCCTTAAAAAGACACTCAATAACTTTTATCAAATCAAATCAGGTTTTATTTATATAGCACATTTTAAAAACGATTTTTGGTCGAGCCAAAGTGCTGTACATGCAAATAATAAATAACACATTACTACAGTCGCAAACAGAGGACAATAAATTACAACAGCAAATATAAAAATCAAACACAGGGAAAAGTCATGAGTCGTGCTCCGCTCTGACTAGAAGGCCAGGGAGAAGAACTGAGTTTTTAGTGTTGAAAAAAACCCTAGGGTCTGGGCCAACCTCACATGGAGGGGCAGAGTGTTCCAGAGCCTAGGGCCAGCTTATCAATATGTCTCCTGTCCAACCAGGCAGGATAAAACATTAGACCTGTGTTATGGGTCAGTAAAGGAAGCCTATACGTCAGTGCCATTACCCCCACTGGGCTCTGCTGATCATAACTGTGTGCATCTACTGCCCATATATAAAACAGTTTTGAAGTGAGAGAAAACATTGACAAAGGACATAAATGTCTGGACAGAAGAATCTGTAGCCTGTTTGCAGGGATTTTATGACTGCACTGATTGGGATATGTTTAAAGAGTCGTGTGGTGCCGACTTGGATGAACTTGTTGATGTAACATGCTCATATACAGCCTTTTGTAAAGACATGATTATTATAAGCAAGTCAAAATATACCCTAATAACAAACCGTGGGTGACCAAGGCGGTTAAGTCCAGCATTCAGAAAAACAAACAAGCTTTTAAACAGGGAAGTGCCGCTGATCTGCATACTGCTAATAGGGAACTTAAAATAGAAATTCTGAAAGCAAAACAGAATTTTAAATCTGATCTTCAAAACAAAATGGCTGCAAACAACCTTAGCTCAGTCTGGAGTAGCATGAAAACCATAACAGACCTCCGGGAAACAAAGAATAGCTGCCATGTGACTCTGGATGGCTTTAATTCAGATGTTGAGTTTACAAATGCCCAAAATAAAAAATGTTCTCGATTTGACACATTTGATTTCAGTAATAATATATCTGAACTGAAGCTTAAACTTGAAGACAATAAGCATTTTAATGTAGACCAGAGGGAAGTGGAAAAGGCCCTCCATTTAGTAAAAATAAATAAGAGTCATGGACCTGACAACATCTGCGGTCGTTTACTTGAACTTTGCACTGTGTTCCACTACATTTTTAATACGTCTACAGACACAGCATGTGCCAAAGGTTTGGAAGGATGCTGTGGTAGTCCCTGTTCCCAAATCCAGAGGCCCCAAAACTCTTAATGATTTTAGACCAGTTGCACTTGTTGTGGAAATAATTATCATAAGACGCCAATTAGTAACATACAGGACAAACCTTGATGTCTGTTTACCTTCTTTAAGGACACAGGCGGCTTAGCCAATAATGTTATTGTTCCCATTCTGTGACCGGTCAATACTGGGATACAGATGGTCTGTGTTGTGGGTACACTGGGACACTTCCTTCTCTGTATTTGTGGACTCCAAGGTAAAATCTTCGAGGTCATAAGTGTCCGAGGCAAGTAGCTCTGTGTTCCCACACTGTTTAGGCTATCTCCTCAAATATGTTGTTTACTCTCTGCGAAACCAGTTAGATGGGCTGGCAAGAGAGAGGCTCTCCAGAATTGACGTGGCAACTCTACCGTGAAGTCAGAACCTCTGACTCTTGGACTTGTGATGTGAATCCTCCGGCCGTTAACTCCAAATAAACCATCATGTGTTTGACATCAAAGCTACTGCTCTTCCCGTGTCTCCTTCCTGAGTCGGTGACTCCCACTGCATGCTACACAGAAGTTTCCACTACAAATTGGCGTTGTCGGCAGGATGCCAACAGATCTTCAGATTGTGGTAAGTGTGATTTTCAAATCTACTTTGGACATTGCCTTATCAGAATCTGTGATTGACGGTATCCTAAAATTACCTGTGAAACTGATCGGCTGCGTTTCCTTTTGGTTAATGAACATTTGGGGATGATAAACCCAGGAGATCAGTGTCTGGGGACTCAGTCCTGGCTGATTTCCTCTGTGTGTGCTGCTCGGGACGGAAGTGCCATACAGGCATACACAGCTCATGTTTAGAGATACCTTAAAGAAAGAGCATCAGTGAGGTGGAGCTTCTGTGTGAATTGAAAGCAATGTAAAAGATTTGTATTGGACAAATCGCCGGATTTTGAGGGTCTTAGTGGCTAAGCACAGCAGTTGAAAATAAGCAGCCAAAGATATTTGCTGCTATCACCTCTCTGTAAAAACACGGCTCCAGCTGCAGCCTTGCGTGTGTGTGTGTAAAAGAAACCTCACTGCGTGTGTGTGTGTGGGGCTGGAGCAGTGCAGGCTGAGAGGGAGAAAGTCACAGCTTATTGCCTATAGGTTTTAACTCACGGCACCGCCGTCCTTCAAACGGGACGGTCTAAAAGCACTCGTTGTTTAGGACCGCTTTTCTCATGGTTAGACGGGCCAGCACGAAGTGCGTGCATCACCCGATGTGCTACTGCTCTCTGGAGCAGGTAGCGGTCAGGAGTGCATACATAAAATTATAGGCTAATTGATCAGAGGTGTGTAGTGGCAAGCAAGCATAGGCAAACTGTGTTTCACCTTGAGGTGAACTCGATGGCGAGTAGATATAGGCTGGTCGTACGGACTACAGTCAACTGAGCTGTTGTTTGGAGAGAAAGGGCAGGGAAAAGTCTGTGGGCTCCGATCGGGGGGGCACAGCGCCACTAGAAACAAATAGCCTAGTGGTTGTCGCAAGAGGATAAGCTAGTTACCGCTCTTGGACGGCTTTCAGGCACCGATAAATCACTTGTATGCAAGGGTGAGGCGTGAGAAGACGCCGCACTGGAGATAATTCCCCACCCCCTCTAAGATCTCTAAAATCCGGACTAAATTGAGCTGAAGAGCTTTGCTGTCGCGCTGGTGTTTATTAAGAGTTCATGTTTTGTTTGTCTGATTGTTTGTATGGGGGTCTATATTGGTTTGTCCCGCCGTCTTGTGTATGTTTTGTAACAATAATGAATCAGTCCATAGACAGGGTAAAATGAACTAAACTTTAATTATCTCACCAAAAGTAAATGACCTGAGAAAAATAAAAAGTGTTTTTATGTCCTGCCTCTGAGTGCAGGGGAAAATGTAAACAAGAAGCACACTGTTCAGGGTGTGCGCTGTAGGTGTAAGAAGAAAATAAGATTATATTGCTTTAAGAATCCATTCTTAGATGGTATTGCTGGTATGTTAAGATATCTTTGTGACCTTGTATAAACCCTATGCCCGTCCTGCGCCCCGAGACCCTCAGAGACTTGCCTGAGGAGATCAGAGTTGCAAAATCTGTTTTTAGGTCAATGTTGTATTATTTGTTTCATTTATTCTTAATCTATGTATTGTATAGTAATAATGAATAAAAACGTAATGTATTGAACACATTCCGAAACAAAGCAGATAAGCAGAACTAGACTCAGACATAATACTAATTGTTGTTGAAACCTTTTGCGCTGTTGCAGCAAAATGGAAACTGTGTTAATTATTCTGTTCCAACTGGCCACTGGAATCAGGTAATTAATATAAGTTGAAGTTCAATTACAGTTTTAAAAATAGTTTAACATTATTTATTAAACTGCTCCAAATTATTTCTAGTATCAACCAATTGGTCTCTATAGACATTACTAAAATTAAAATAGTTGTTAAACTACTGACAAGTTTTCTGAAACCGAGCTTATGAACAACAGAGTAAAGGTTGCTGGTTAAGCCAGGATCAATATATTTGTTGAAGTTTTTATTGTGTGCATAATAAATGTGTTAAATTAATTGAGCAATTCTTTAAAAGTATAATGTTGCAATTTCTTTAAAATAAGTAATTACAGTTACAAAATAGGTGTTGTTTTCCAAGGGCCTCTCTTTCACAGGCCCACACTTCGAATCATAACACTTCCAAGTCCTACAGAGATCAGTATCACTTTGTGTTGCAAGCCAAATCCAGGGGTTCTACTCGAGCCCACTTTTAAATACCATAAAGAAAAGTATTGAACCCAGCTCGAGCTAAATGTCAAATGTATTTAATTAATGTGCAAGTGTTTTGATTTATTTAAAATGTTCCAGTCTAGCTTCCTTCGAGTTTAGTATAAACAACAGATTGGTTCTCATAACATTCTCACTGCTGTGCTGTCCCAAATGTTTTAAACCTTGGGCAGACAAGCACACACACACACACACTTTGGATGAGTAATCACTTCATCCAAATTGTAAATTGTTGCCTTCTTTAAAGTTATTAGTAATTCAAGATTAATTATTAAATTAAATTAGGTACATAACAATAAACAAAATAACTTTGATTTGATCATTTTGTTCACAACATTAGACCTTGTCCTCTAATCTCTACTAGAATAAGATAAGTGTGCATGTTTGGGTGTGGAACACTCCTGTAATGTACCTAATCTTGTTATCCTTTTCATTACAGAGCTGGGGAAATGGTGTATTGCTTAGATTCTGACCCGTGCAAAGTCCAATTTTGACTGACTTTAGTTTTAATGTTAATTTGATTTCAACCCATAAGTAATTATTTAGATTAACTCAACATTTCACATGATGATGGATTAGTGCTCCACATTTTTCCCACTAATTTGTTGTGCAATTAGGCCAATGGTAAGAGAGACATTGATGACCTTGTGTCCCTTTTGTTGGTACGTGGTTCCATTCTGTCTATGGCCTTGGACGGCTTCACTAAGAATCACCCAGTTCTGACACAGTTCTGAGTGCAGTCACAGAGATGCTATGGCTGCTCTACATGAAATGACATTAATGGTCTGGTCTGAGAATGGACACCATTACCTGCTTCCAGAGACAATGCCGCTCCTCAAACTGAACAATACTGTCTAACGTGGGCCACTCCCCCCACCAAGCCATGAACTGAAAGCTTGACATCTGAACACCTGGAAGCCTCCCGGTCACACCAGCACCAACCCTTGGGTCAGTCAGATGGGACTAACGGCTTAACTTAGGGCATTTGGTTCAGAAATATGACTCTCGTTACCGCAGAGTGGGTTGTTTTTTTAAGGCTATTCATACTGCTATGCAGAGGATGCCTGTAAGTTGGCAAGCTGTTAAAAGACCCTACTATTTTTTAAAATAGGCCTAAATGTCAGGAGCCTCTTAATGTGTAGTTCTACATGTATTCACATTATATGGACAATGTTTCCACCTGGTGAAACTGAAGGCTGCACGGTACTCAGGCTACAATACGACTATTCTGTTCTGCTCTAACGATTCAATTGATAGATTCTACATCAAAACAATTAGCTTTTATTGTTTCCAATGATAACGTCATTTTAAGAGAAGGAATGCAAACCAGTTTTCAAATGTAAGGTTTTGAATGTGTTTGACATTTCTCAGTAAAAACACCCTCAGACACCCACTATCATTCATGCTATGCCTTCAGTAGTGACTCAGATGTTAAGGGGGATGAAGCTTTTCCTCCCAAATCAGATATGCTTTGTTGTTTTTCAACAAAGGTATACAGTTCCTGCATAATATATGTTTCTCACAATTGTTTGTTTTTTTGTAAGCTGCACACAGGTGATACTGAGTCTTCTCGAGTAATAGATTACACCATGCTTAAATAGACTCCTAAGTTATTATTTCATATGAGACATATGTAAGAAAAGGGAGGGGAGAGTCAATTATATTGAGTAATTGATTTTATATTGGAACATTTATTTCTCAAACCTGTTTTATGGAAGAGGAAAATATTTCTGATAAACTAATATGTTATCAAACGGTAAATGGTGAATTAATATAACATTTAGAATCATTGAGAAGGGGTGATATCCGCAGGGACTAGCTCACCTTTAAATTACAATAACATTTCTCTACTTTGGACTGATGAGTTTATGATTCTTGCATGTTAAATGACTAACACAAACCTTACATTTATGCATGTGCATGTCTCAGGAAGGCTCCCAAATAATTCTGAGGGGCCTATCCTATTTTTGTATTTAAATGATAATGTGCTAATCCATTACCTTGAGTTGTCTGCACTCAGGAAAACATCCCTATCAAGTGTTAACCCAATAACTACAGTAGGACAGCTCTGAAGGCCAAGGGTCAGAGAGAGAGCTACGTGGGTCCACGCCAGCCACTGCAAGGTCCTAGTCACCAACAAAAGTAGATGACAACAAGTGATGTGTCCTAGTCACCAACAAAAGTAGATGACAACAAGTGATGTGTCCTAATCACCAACAGAAGTAGATGACAACAAGTGATGTGTCCTAATCACCAACAGAAGTAGATGACAACAAGTGATGTGTCCTAATCACCAACTTGCACCACACTTGCACTACATACACCAAAACACACTACACACAAGGTATCACAAGCAAGTGCCAGCTGAGCGGTTCCATATGCTCTCTGGTTCCTCGTTTGTGTTACCGGTGTGCGGAGTCTGACTGTCCGTGTCACAAAATCGACCGAAGGAATACACACACACACCCCATGGAGCATTCCCACCTCGTGATGACGGCTCGCCTGGGACAACGCAACCGTGAGCAATACAACTGGCCTGGCCCAGTGATGTGGGGTTTAGCTCGCCACAATATTACGTTTGGTTGTGCGGCGACAAGCTCTATCAAGTTCTGGCTCCCCTCTGGATAGGTACATGCACTCTAGTGGATTTGAATCCAGCAATCAGGCTTAACAACACTACTCTTTAATGTATTATCCATGCACAGAAAGACCTACAATGATGTTTCAAGTACTGGATTAATTTCAGTTTTGGCCCAAAACAAATATTTATAATATTTCATATAACAATTATGTAGCATATTTGATCCTCAAATTAGAGAAGTATAATTTAAAGAAATTGATATTCTCAACATTAGATAAACACAGAAGAATCCTTTCCAAGTACCATAAGTAGCTCAGGTAAGTATGGCTAATAGGAATACTTGATAGACTTAATTTGGTACAGATCAGTGGTAGCATTTACAAATGTAATAATTCAAGGTTTAAAAATGTTTAATCCTTCCTTTCCAGGTTTTTACAAAAGTCTTTGAATATTTGCCTAACTTTTCCTTTTCAGATTTTGAACAATGTACTTGACTAAAATGAATGTATTGATTTCACTAAGTGCCTTACTCTTGACTAAAGCGTATTTGAGTAAACGGTAAAAGTAATCCTAAAATTGAGGACACTGCACTTTTGCAGATTACAGATTGATCAAATCCCCATTGTGAATTCTATACTCTAACTGTGAATTTGTAGCTGGATCTCTTACGATCCTGAGTTTTAAAATGCTTTTGACTAGTGATTGCCTTGAAGTAAATCTTTAAAGCGGCAAGCTGGTTTTGATTTTATAGTTTGATGAATGAAATTAACTAATGGTAAATGATAAAATATATTAGTTTAAAACAAATATTTAGCCATTGTGCACCTGTGTTTTATGTGTGTTCATTATTATGCTTTTGACAAAAGATGATCAAACACTGATGAGAGATGATTTTTCCTATTATGATTGGCTGTATCAATCATTGTGATTGAATGTTTCAATCTTATTCTACTTTGTGATGTAATTAATGTAAGGTGAGACCACACTCGAATCTGGAGACGCCTATTGAGTTAATTATTGACCAAATTATTATTAGACTAATGTTTTTAGGTTATCATAAATGATAAAAAGAGAGGACTGTTGTGGAAATAATTATCATAAGACGCCAATTAGTAACATACAGGACAAACCTTGATGTCTGTTTACCTTCTTTAAGGACACAGGCGGCTTAGCCAATAATGTTATTGTTCCCATTCTGTGACCGGTCAATACTGGGATACAGATGGTCTGTGTTGTGGGTACACTGGGACACTTCCTTCTCTGTATTTGTGGACTCCAAGGTAAAATCTTCGAGGTCATAAGTGTCCGAGGCAAGTAGCTCTGTGTTCCCACACTGTTTAGGCTATCTCCTCAAATATGTTGTTTACTCTCTGCGAAACCAGTTAGATGGGCTGGCAAGAGAGAGGCTCTCCAGAATTGACGTGGCAACTCTACCGTGAAGTCAGAACCTCTGACTCTTGGACTTGTGATGTGAATCCTCCGGCCGTTAACTCCAAATAAACCATCATGTGTTTGACATCAAAGCTACTGCTCTTCCCGTGTCTCCTTCCTGAGTCGGTGACTCCCACTACATAGCTACACAGAAGTTTCCATTACAGCACTTACATCAATTCTAATGAAGACATTGGAAAAACTAGTCAGAGCAGAAATCTTAAGGAAGACTGAGCATGCACTCGATCCCATGCAGTTTGCTTACAGGCCACACAGAGGAGTAGAGGATGAACTTACTTTTTAAACACTTGGAGGGAAATGGATCTCATGCTAGACTTGTATTTGTTGATTTTTCCTCTGCTTTTAACACAATTCAATTTCATATTTTAATTGGCAGACTTTTAGAACAATTTGAAATAAGCAATAATCTTATGGGCTGGATTCTTGATTTTTTTTTTAACCAATAGTACACACAGAGTGAGGGTGAATGGCACGTTATCTGATCAAGTCAGCTCCTCCACTGGCTCCCCAAAAGGATGTGTCTTTTCACCACTATTATTTATACTTTACACTAATACAGTATGTGTGAAAGTAGGTGGGAAAATAGGACTATTTTAAAGTATGCAGATGACTCTGTAATTGTTAGTAGGCTCCAGGACAATGAGACCAGCCACGGCCCTGTCATTGACGACTTTGTCAAGTGGTGTTACGGTATCTGAGAGGACCCAAACGCAGGACACGGCAGAGTGTTGAAAACGGGTTTATTAGTGGACGAGGTGCGGGGAGTATAATCCGGCAGGAGTGGCGAGGACGTGGCGGCTGGTGACGGCAATACGGCGGTCGGAGAATGATCCTGGAGCAAAAGAAGAAAACAAGTTAGACGCTAAAACATCCAGGTATGAGTAAATAGCTATAATGCTAAATAGCCTTGGAGTTATACCACTGTGGTTTTACAACGATCTGGCACAGAAAGGTTGTGGAGCCTCCGTTGATATGCCGTTGTAAATGGCTTGATGGAAAGCAGGTGTGTAGTCGGGGGGGGGGGGGGGGTACACACAGCTGATTGCAGCAGCTGAGTGGAGGTTGAGCCGGGAGCCAGGAGTGACAGCCACCACGCCCACACAAACACAGACAGGGGAAAACAAAACAAACACAAAGGAGACGGCTGGAGGAGTACAGCCACCACAGTACCCCCACCAGGGTTATCCCGGTGGAAGTCCCGTGTCAACAATGTTTCGCCGGGGAACCCAACACCTCTCCTCAGGGCCATAGCCCTCCCAATCCACAAGATATTGGAATCCCCTTCCACGGCAACTTACGTCCAACAACCGCCTGACGGTGTAGGTTGGGTGATCATCGATGATGCGGGGGGGTGGGGGAACATTCACTGGAGGAGACAAGGGGCTGCTGGCAACAGGTTTTAACAGAGATACATGAAATGTAGGATGAACCTTCATGTGTGGGGGGAGCTTGAGCTTGACTGCAGATGGATTTATAACAGAGTCAATGGGGCCGACATAACGTGGTGTGAGTTTTTTAGACTCTGTCTTTAGTGAGAGATCTTTGGAGGAAAGCCAAACACTCTGACCTGGTAAGTAGTTGGGGGCCGGGGTCCTGTGGCGGTCTGCGATGAGGCGGTTGCGGGCAGCGGAGCGGAGCAGGGCAGCTCGGGTGTCCTTCCACACCTTACAACAGCGACGAAGGAGGGTTTGAACGGAAGGAACAGCAACTTCCTCTTCCTGGGCTGGAAACAGGGGTGGTTGAAAACCCATGGCACAATGAAAGGGTGAAATACCTGTGGCTGCATTTGACAGGGAGTTGTGGGCATACTCGATCCATGGCAGATGTGGGCACCATGATTTCACGTTCAATACAAATCTTTACATTGCTTTCATACAGAAGCTACACTTTACTGATGCCTTTCTTTAAGGTTTCTCTAAACATGAGCTGTGCATGCTTGTATGGCACTTTCGTCCCGAGCAGCATACACAGAGAAAATCAGCCAGGACCAAAGTCCCCAGACACTGATCCCCTGGGTTTATAATCCCCAAATGTTCATTAACCAAAAAACGAAACACAACCGCTCAGTTTCACAGGTAATTTTAGGATACCGTCAATCACAGATTCTGGTAAGGCAATGTCCAAATGTGGATTTGAAATTACACTTACCAGTTCTGAGGATGTGTTGGTATCCTGCCGACAACGCCAATTTGTAAGGGAAACTTCTGCAGCAATGGAGAGTCAGGACTCAGAGAGACACGAGAAGAGTTGGAGCTTTGATGTCAAACACTGATGTTTATTTACAAGTATCGGCCGGAGAAATTCACATCACAAGTCACACAGCCAGAGATTCTGACTGCCCTGGTGGGTTGCCATGTCAAATCTGACCAGCCTCTCTCTCGAATAGACCTTTTAACTAGTTTACAGAGAGTTAATCCACATATTGGGGGATGGTGCGTAAACACTGGGAACACTGGAGATATCCCCGACATCTGGAAATACTCAATGACCTGCCTGACTCTTAGGCTCTGTGACCGAGAGTTGACCGGTCATAAAACTGAGAATAACACCATATGACTGCATTAGCACCTTCCTTACGGGAGATAACAGACTCGGGGTTGGTGATAAACGTCAACAGGCAGAAAGGTTAAATATCTAGAAGTAAGGAAGAATTATTCTTTGACAGTCTATATAGTGTATTTTTCTTTTTGCAGGCATTTTTTAGGCCATTAGTGATCCATACACTGTGAGTTTGTTTATGTCTCTCTCTGCAATGTTTCACATGACAATTTTTGTCATGAAGTGATTTTAAAATGTTTAGAAATTCATCATATGCCTTGTCAATATCGTCTCTCTCATATACTACCCTCCAATTCTGATTTAGTAAGTCATTCTTAAATGCATTTATGTTTTCTTCAGTTCTCAATCTTTTGTATTTGAAATGGCTGGCGACTTTAGGTTTCTTAGAACTGCAGTGATAGACAATACAAACGATGATCACTGATGTCACTATATAGCAGTCCGCCTACTGTATTGTTTTCCATAATATTTGTGAATATGTTGTCTATTAATGTAGCAGAATGAGAAGTAGGTCTGGTGATTTTAGGATACCCATACTGTACAATGTATTCAATCAATCAATCAATCAATCAATAGGATACAGCTGTAATAGGCCTAAGGCCTTTTAGTCGCTCATAAATAAATAAGTAGATCACTGATTCTTTATTTACTATGGATGCTGGCAACAGTCACATAGTCCAAAGTGAAGGTGATGTTTGACCAGTAATGGTCGAGGCGGGATTTGAGACAGTTAACCGTCTTGGATGTGACAACGCTTTCTGGCAGATCATTCCACAAGTCAACCACACGCAGGCTGAAAAAGTTGTGGTGGATAGCCAGTCTTGAGTACTGTTTCTTCAACTTGAGGCAGTGTCCACGAGTCCTGGTGTTATAATCCCGTTGTAGTGGGCATGATGTTTTGTAGATGTTGTGGAGATATTTGAAAACTTCGATCATATCTCCCCTCGCCCTTCTATAATACATACTCGGGATTTTAAGACTTTGCAGTCGTTCTTGATATGGTAGGTCCTTTAGTTCTGGAACCAGCTTCGTTGCCCTTCTCTGTATTTTCTCGATGAGCTCAACATCCTTTTTGTACATGGGGGACCAAGCGACATTCCCATACTCGAGGAGTGGCCGTACAAGAGAGATGTATAAATTACGTACTACGTCAGAGTCCAAATAAGTGTATGATCTGCGGATCATTGCTAGGATACCATTCGCTTTGTTACTTGCCCAACGGATATGGTCACTAAATGTGCAATATTGCACCTAAGTGCATTACTTTGCACTTTGCTACATTGAATTTGAGCTGCCAACACTCGGACCATCTTTGCATTTATCTGAGATCTGACTGGAGTTTTTCTGCATCCTCTTTACACTTAATTTCCTTGAAGACTTTAGTATCATCTGCAAACATCTGGACCGTGGAGCTCACATTATCGGGTAGGTCGTTGATATAGAGGACAAACAGTGCAGGACCCAGGACACTACCTTGTGGAATTCCACTGAGAACTGGGCACCATCCAGATGGTTTCCCGTTAACAAAGACTCTCTGTCGCCTGTTTTTGAGAAAGTCTGAGATCCAGGTGAGTATGTCTCCACGGATACCATACCCATAGAGCTTATTCAGTAATCTTTTGTGAGGTACAGTATCAAATGCTTTCTGGAAATCCAAATAAATGGCATCGAGACTTCCTCTCTCGTCCAGGGTACGACACCATATGTCAAGGCAGGCCAGGAGTTGGGTTGAACAGGATCTGCCCTGGACGAAGCCGTGTTGGCGGTCTGATAATAGGTTGTTTGAGTCAAGATGTTCTATGACGGCATCATGCACCAAGGATTCAAGGAGTTTGCATACTACTGCTGCAAGGCTGACAGGCCTATAGTTTCCAGGATTGCTTCGGTCACCTTTTTTGAATATAGGAGTTACATGACCATCCTTCCAAGGCTGTGGTGCCATACCTTCATCAAGCGATTTCTTAAATATAGTAAGTAAGGGTTTAACTAGTTCGTCACACAGTTCTTTGAGAATCCTGGGATGGATGCCATCCGGTCCTGATGCTTTTGAGGGATCTAAGTTCGATAGTTTTTTATGGATGTCCTTTGATGTGAAGTCCAATTTATTTAGTGTAGTATTAAATGGTCTGTCCTGGAAGTCTGGTATTGATGAGGTATCCTCCTTTGTGAACACACTAGCAAAGAAGGAATTTAGTGTATTGGCTTTGTCCTTGTCATTTTGAGCCAGGCTGCCATTAGCCTTTTTCAGATCTCCGACTGTGGCATTGACTTTTAGCTTGCTTCTGGCATATTTATAAAAAGCTTTCGGATTCTCTTTGGCTTCCTTTGCAATTTTTCTTTCATGCTCTCTTTTAGCTTTATGACACTCCCATTTAACTTGGTTGCACAATTTTGTTAAGGTGTAAGCTGCACTTTTTGATTTGATTTGATTTTTACATTTCATTTAGCTGACGCTTTTATCCAAAGCGACTTACAATGACCGATTACAGGGACATTCTCCCTGGAGTAACTATGGGCTAAGTGCCTTACTCAAGGGCACACTAGTGGTGGTGTTCCAGGCGGGATTTGAACTCACAACCTTCCGATTTTCAGCCCACCTCACTATCCATTAGACCACCACTATCCCCTTTGATTTGATGTTTTATTCTATCATGTATCCATTCCGGAGTAGAGCAATTTTTCTTACTTTTTTCCAATGACATAGGGATGTGCCTCTTTCAACATGAATGTATTGATGAAGTCTTCTGTCATTTTATGCTTTTTTGGATTCAACAGGTCAATATTGCAATCCCCACAGATAAACACAATTTTTTTGTAATGATTCATTAAAAAAATATTCTATCCTATCTGTAAATGTGTCAATACAGGTTCCAGGAGCTCTGTATATACAGCTCACAATAACATTTTTAGACTTTTCCATACACATTTCTACTGTAACACATTCAAACAAATCATCAACAGCTGTCATGCTGTCCGCCACCTTATAGTTCATTCCTTTATCCACATAGATTGCCACACCCCCTCCACTCTTATTCCTTCTGTTTGTATAATTCAGTTCGTAGCCATCCATCTCAAAGTCCACACCTTTCTCAGCACTGATCCAGGTCTCTGATATTGCTATGATGTTGAATGGGTTCTTAAACTGACTTAGATATTCTTTAATGTTGAGGAAGTTGGCATATAGGCTTCTGCTATTGAAGTGGATAATTGATATGTTCTCTTCTGATTGACACGTTACATTGAATTGCTCTTCTGTGAAATAGTTGCAGCTGTTGTTGATATTGTCAAGTAAGTTGTTTTCCAGATCAATGTCATTTTCCATGTCCTGTGCTTTATGCTCTGTATATGCAAAAGTTTCTAGTCTTGATGGAGATATGTATTTATTATCTGGAATTGTCACGGTAGTGTTTTATTTTCGTGACCTTGTCTGATTTGTTTCATTGATATGTTTCCAGTTCCTCCAGGTCCCTGATGATGAACACTTTGCCTTGTTCTGGTGATCGGTTAAGCTTGATGAAGATGTTGCAGTTTGCAGTCCATGTTGATGTATTTTTCGTTGTTTTCTCAGGAATCGGGCCTTTCTGGCGATCTCAGCATTTCATTTAGTGAGGTGATCATTCATATATCAACATGTTCTCACTCCCAACCCGTCACACGTTGACGGACGGTCAGGGCCCCTCCCTGTCACTCTATTACGGACAGGGTACCCCTTGAGAGTCAGTTTTCAACGAGCAGGGCATCCCATAGACCTCCCATAGCGTTGATAATAGACGCCATGAGAACGCTCCCCAACGGTCGGTTGTTATTGTCAATATTAATATAATAATTATTTATTTTTTAATAGTCACACTCGATTTCGCCGATTTTCTTGTTGCCCCAGCTGGTCGACACCTCTTTTAGCAGAAACAAAGGCTACATTAATGTATTAAATTGATGTTAATCCATGTGTGTGGTTGTGGAATTAATGGACGTGCCGTTGTCCGTTACAAACTCTTCAACAACAACCCTAATTATATTTAAAAACATTTTAGAAGGCCTCACGAAATACTTTAATGCAAATTTAAATTTAAATGTGAAGGGATGTGTGTAATGTGGTGATTGACATTATTCACCCACGGATCTATGGGTTGGGGTATTGTTCCGCATGGACATTTTAGTTAACCGGACATCCTGTTGATGTGAAATCCGAAAAAAAGAATAAAAAATAAAATTATACTTTATTCAGAGTTTGCTTGCTTTTCTCTTTGGAGGTCTGTTAGAGTTTATTGAAGGATACAAGTGTCTTCATAAACTGTCTTTTCATAATGTATTCTCATTGCTGTGTTACAAGGAGTGTTAATGGAGGAACAAAGAAGAGTCTGTTTAAAATGGCACACATACACACACACACAGATTCACATGACTGACAGTCACAAGATCCACACTAACAAATAAGGCGTTGGTCAAGACCACATGATTGTCTCATGTTACTGTTTGTTGAAATAAAAAGACTGCACTGTGAGAGTTGGTGAGAGTTGATTCTCCTAGCTGAGAGTTGGTTAAGGAGTGGACATGGCATATGTCACTCGCCGATTCTCCTAGCTGGGAGTTGGTTAAGGAGTTGACATGGCATGTCACTCGCTGACTCTCCTTGCAGCAAGTAAACTTGAGACATGAGTACTGTTATCTTTGTTCACTGGGTTCTGGTATATTTGAACCGAGCTGGGGTTTACTCTTACAAAGTAATATAGAAATACCCCACAAGGTCATCACATAACGGCATTGTAATACACGGTTCGGCTGCATTACATAATTTACATATCTGCCGTAGTTTGCTATTTATAGAGCCCTGATTAGAAGACAAACAGGAACAACTGCCGCGGAAACGGAATATGTGACGTGGATCATAGATATATCAGCAATTAAACAAAATCTTCAATTTCTCTTCACAATATAAGTCTCCTTGCAGTATCAATACTAATTCGGCTGACTTTTATATTTGATCCAATCGGTATATTGGTATATTTACACCATAACGGTGCACAGCTGATAGAAAGGGACACCTGGTGGTTAAAGCACGTTATTGAAATGTACTATTTTTATTATTAGATATTAATAGGAGACACAGACGGACAAACTAATAAGGCTTTATTTAAACATTAAAGAATACTTTAGGTTAAGGTCTTATTTTGAATAAGAAAAAAGCTTTGGGGGTATAAATATTAAGCCTGACAAAGTACTAATATATTGCTTTCCTGCAATGTTAAATGTTAAATGTTCCTGTATGTTTAAGCACTTATTTTAACTGATATTATACATATTATACTCTTATAAGATGTATGTAGATAGTATAAGAAATGTGCAGAGTACGACAGTTTAATGGTGGAGGTATACACACATATTGATAGATGTCTTGTAATGCACTGTTGAGGAACCTGTGACCCAAGTTTGTCATCTCCGACCTTATCAGGTATTGAATATTCAATAAATAAAGAACACAGAATTATTAAATATAAAACACATAAATTGTGTGATTATACTAAATGATTTACAAATAAACACCACTACATATTTACACCTGTTATACATGCTGATGTAACGCAAATGTTTCCAACTTAGGATCAATAAAGTATATCTTATCTTAAGATGATCGATGGCTACTGCCATATTTGCCTCTGAACCTTGACAAGTGCATGTTTCAGGCTTATCAATTAACAACAGGAGGGGTCACAGACATAAGAGTAAGACCAGCTGTTAAATAAAGCTCTTCTGACCTTAGCTGGCATGTGTGTATAATATTAATGCTGCCCATTATGGGCACAAGCAATTTTCACCCATTTATTAATTATATGTTTTAAATTTGAGTGTTTCCTATCCCCTAAACCTCCAGGGATGTACACAGTTTAATACTGGCAACTTCTTATTATGGGAAATACGAAAACGTCTTTTAAAACTACAATTCCCAGTATAGACGTGCCATAGAGCATGTTGCAAAACACACAATAGCCAGCATGTGTAGTTCTGGGGACGGGGTGGGGGAGGGGGGGACGGGGTGGACCCGTTCAAATCCAGTTTTGGACAGTCTGCCGTGGTTCCATCCCATTTCAAGTGCTGTTCGACGCTCGGCGTAACCCTCGGCGCAACAACAAAAGGTCCTACATTATTCAATTAAAATAAAGAAGTAAAAACAATAAGTGTGGCTTGATATTGAGTAAGAAAAAGGTTGATAAACTCTGTGAGAATGGATCTGCGGAGAGCATTTCGATCTCAACTCGTCTATTACCAACGTTCAGGCAGCTCTATGCAAGTCAATGGGACGCCCTGCCCGTTGAAAACTGACTCTCAAGGGGTACCCTGTCTGTAATAGAGTGATGGGGAGGGGCCCTGACCGTCCGTCAACATGTGACGGGTTGGGAGGGAGAACGTGTTGCATATATACATCTGAGCCCTTAAGCCGTCTTCCCTGTTTCAGAAGTTCAGTTTTATGTTTTCTGTTGGCAAACCTTATTATTATTGCCGGTTTATCAGTTTTATTTCTCCGTGGTAGCGGGTGACAGGCCTCAATGTTGTCGCTGTCAATCTCTATTCCCTTGGAGTTGAGGAAGGCCATCACCTGTAGCTCCACAGATGTAGCATCCTCCTCACTTGTGTCCCTTCCGGTCACCCTCGTCGCCACCCGGGCGTATGAGCGGGGTTTCGTCTCCAGTCCAGTGATTATGATGTTGTTGATTCAGGTGTATTGTTCCAGCTCATCCACCCTTTTTTCCAGCGAGAATATCCTTTTTTCCTTATCGGAGTTTTGTAGCCTCAGGGCTTTAACTTCCTCCACCAGGCTCATAATTGTTATCTGTTGCTGTCTTACAACAGATACCTCCTCCGTCAACATGTCTAACGATCGTTTAATGTCGTCAACCTCCTCAGCATGCGGAGGAATCTTTTTTGGTGGCATTGCATTTAGTTGGCAGCTCTTTCACAAGCTCCTTAGCATGAATACAATATGGCTCCAACAGATGCCCTTTGTTCAGAATATCAACTCATTGTAACATATAGCATAGGTAAACCTCTATACGTGCCCTTCTGTCATCTGAACTTCCCCATGTATTTCTTCATGCATTACTTTAAAAAAAGGTTTTTGAATTAGATTTTTCTAAAGTTATTTTACCTATTCCTAACCAGAGATGTCAATTGTGAATTTTGTGTGTGTGTGTGTGTGTGTGTGTGTGTGTGTGTGTGTGTGTGTGTGTGTGTGTGTGTGTGTGTGTGTGTGTGTGTGTGTGTGTGTGTGTGTGTGTGTGTGTGTGTGTGCGTGCGTGTGTGTGCTGCCGGGTTAAGACATACAAAAGCAAGTCAAGGGCTAGGTTTCAACTCACAACATTGTAAAGACAAACTCCAGCCCCTCCTTCCTTGATGTAATTACTGTCCATTTAGATGATTACCTGTAATTACTTGTTAGCTGTCAGCATCAGACAGAAACTCAGCTATTAAGACATGAGGAGGAGGACGGGTAGGACACGGAGGTGGAGGAAGGTAGAATCGGAGGTAAAGTTGGAAGGGGGCAGAGGTGATATGAGTGGAGACGACAGAAGGAGGAGGACAAAGAGGAGGAAATGATGGGAAAGGAGGAGGAGTGGGAGGGGGTAAAGGAAATGGAGGATGTAGAGGAGGAGCTGGGGACAGAGAGCAGTGTTGACATGTGTTTCTGTCAGCCGGGGTCAAGCGGTTGCTGTCTCTTCTTTCCAATGCTGTCCATCAGAGAGTGTCGGTGAATTAATCTCCTCTTCATTTGCACAGACGAAGCAGATCTCTGACAGCAGCGGTAATTGCAGGGCGACTGATCTGCTCTCTAGTGACAGTGATGCTGTTTTTTTATACAAGTCATGAGACAGTTAGGTGGCAATGAGACAAGGCTCATTTAGATCATTTGGGTTGCTACAAGAAGTCATTGCTGTGATGTTGAGCTAAATTGTTCTTATCATTGTTAATGTAGTTAACTGTCATACAGAAGCCAATTTGTCAAATTATGTCAAAGCCTCATATAAAAGAGGGGTGCATTTTTTTAAGGCCAACCAGGAAGTTAGCATTGCTAGGGATCCCTCGACAAAAGGAATAACATTTTTCCATTGGGTTTCCGAATATTTCCGAAAGTTAGATTTGTGACAAACAAACGTTTATCTTAATGAATTACATTTATTAGTATTATAGTCTCCATATATTGACACCCCTTTAAACTTCACCTATTATGCAATATGCACTTTTCGATGTCTTTTATACATAAATATCTGTCCCCAGTGTGTAAGGAGATTCACAAAGTGTCAGAAAATAAAACCCTCTCTCTTTTCCTCTGTACCCACATCTCTAAAAAACGGGGGTACAACGGAGCTGATCCAGATTTGCTGCGGTCATGACGACATTACTAAAATGTGGGCTGGCTTTACGTTGAAATCCTGGCTAAGTTCCGCCCACGTCCCAACTTATCGTCCCAACCTATCAGAAACGTCGCTGTATCAGAAACAATGCGCGACATTCTTTGGAAGTAATATGGGACCCGCTCTATCGAAATCAGTCGGAAGTCGCAATGGCTAATTTCAAAATAAACGTGGATTTGCGTAAAAAAATAGTTTTTCGGGGTTCGGGTGTTTTGTTTGATTTTAAATAAACAAAGTCTTGGCTTTCAGAATATGAAACGTTTGTTTCCAAAATCACACGATAAATACATATTTGAAGCTTGTAAAGGGAAGATGACAGGCACCTCTCACTCTCTACTCCGCAGTGCTGCTTTCCCTCCCTCCTGCTGACATTATGAATGTAAGGAGTATAGTAATCATATATAACACGGCAGGGTCCGTGATAGTTTGTTTTCATCTGATTTCAAATAAACAATGTCTTGGCTTTCAGAATATTAAACTTGTTTCGGCAAATTCAGATGATAAATACAACTCTGAAGCTTGTAACGGCATAATTACAAGCGGAGAACGGAGTAACTTTACATCACTGCAGGCATAACAACAGCCGGTGTTTCTCGTGAGTGTTTTCCCCGGGAAACAAACACAATACACACAAACGCAAAATTACACAAACACACACACTCGCGAGCTTTCCCCAGACCAGTAATCCAAATGAAAATATCTTCCCTCCGTAGTATTTTGATCATTTGCTCCGCTAATAATCAATCAGATTGATGGATTCCAGAGAAGAGGAAACTTTGAAGGCCTTTTCCTCAAAATGATGACTCGTGACAGTCATTATATAATGTGACATATTTTGCTTAATATTTGGAGTACAAAAACAATCCTGATATCATTAGAAAGCTGATTTCGATAGAGCAAGTCACATATGGTCTTTGTTTACATTAGTAAGCATCGCTATCACTCAGAGCTAACATTGTACTGGAGAGAATATGTGTAAAGAAGCTGGATATAAAAGGTAAAATGCATGATCTGTTTGGTATTTTGAGCAAAACACTTCAGAGACATGTTTTTTATATATCCGAGACCTATGCCTAAAAAGTGTATAATAGGATTCATTTTTGAAGAATAAATGGAATCGCCAGAATTAAATAGCATACGTTATGTTTTTCGAACAAAATGTTCAAATCTATTCAGCTTTTGTTAGCCACAGACCTTACATAAAATAAATTGACTTTGAGAAGAAGGAACCAGAACCGGTAACATGTTAACTTATTCTGGGTTTTAGGACTCATTCCTGTGCCACTCTATTGCCCCTAAATGTTTGGTAAAGAGTAACTAATTTATACAAATCTTGTCTTATTCAGTAATTCATTTCAAGAAATTCACATTTGTTGTGCTATTGTTCGGTATTTAGTTACTATCTATCAACCCTCTGGTACGTTTAATGAGTGAACAGTGACTCACTTTATATTTAGAAATATCATTGTAGTGTAATATTACTTATTGTTCAACCTACAGTCCAAAACAAATCTGAATTCTGAATCTGATTTGGTTTTCCAATGATAAGTAAAGATAGTTCCAAGTTTCAACAACTTGAGTTCAAACCGGAGAGACGTGATGTAAGGATTACATATTTATTGTTTACACGTCATATGAATGAAATGATTGCCATGATAATACAACAGGAGAATGTAATGGTGTTTGGCGATTAGGCCCCGGTTTGCAGGATAATCATTCAGGAGGGAAAGAACCGCTCCGATGAAATCCCCGGGGTCTAGACACTGGTGGTGGTGATGAGTAGGTGAGACCGGTCTGAAGAAGGAAGGTTTAGCTTTGTCCTGGAGGAGACGGGAGGCGAGAGGGGTGGAGGCGGGTTGCGTGTGATCATCTGCAATGACAACTGACAGGGAGGAAGAGCAGGCATTTAAGGAATTTAGCATGTGCAGCAATTGGCTGCTGAGGGGTGACGCCCTCGTATTTAATGAGGGGGGAAGGGAGCCATAGAGTGACGTGTAAGTGACTTGTGTTAGGTCTACCTTATTGAACTTGCGCTAAAGCTTTCATTTCAAACCGGAGAGACGTGATGTAAGAATTACATATTTATTGTTTACACGTCATATGAATGAAATGATTGCCATGATAATACAACAGGAGAATGTAATGGTGTTTGGCGATTAGGCCCCGGTTTGCAGGATAATCATTCAGGAGGGAAAGAACCGCTCCGATGAAATCCCCAAAACCAGTGAAGTATGAAATACTGAGATGAACTGAGTTGCTTACCTTGTGGGGTGACTGGTGATCTGGGAATGAAAGATAATAGATTAACATATGTAAGCGGCATTGGGCCGGAATCACTGCCGGAGCTTACGGGTCATGCTGAGACTCTGACTGCCGAAATCAGTGCCGGTCTTATCTGAAAACGACCTGCGGGTCGCCTGCCTGGCTAGCAGGGCTTGACTACGCCGCCCGAAGGTCGAACGGTTTTGTTTTGTAACTGACACCGAAGTGTACGGTGGCCCAACGTCCACGACACCGAAGTGTACGGTAGCCCGAAGCTACGACACCGAAGTGTACGGTGGCCCGAAGCCACGCCTGACTTCGCAGGATATATATATTTTTTCTTTTTCTTCTTTACTCTTTTTCTCTTTCTTTATTTTTTCTTTGTTTTGTAACTGACACCGAAGTGTACGGTGGCCCAACGTCCACGACACCGAAGTGTACGGTGGCCCGAAGCCACGACACCGAAGTGTACGGTGGCCCGAGTCCACGCCTGACTTCGCAGGATATACATTTTACACTGACACATTTGAGCAAGGGCCTGGGATTTGGATACCTGCGTGCAGGAGATGAAGCCCGTTACAGGTAGGTGCAGCGTGAGACGAGACATTGTTCCCTGTGGGCGGGGGCCCACGGACTAGGACAGGAATGCAGTTTGAAATCCGATACCATGATGAGACATGTATATGTGTAGATGTGTTATGAACCACCACCAGTTATATGCATAGATACCATAGTTAGGGTCTGAGAGATCTTTGGGAAGCCCGTACGGCGCTGATGTCCGGACGAATGAAGGTTGTGAAGGCGGAGGAGGACCACCGTCCTAGTTGTTGTAGGGATGAGGTAGAGAGACCTTGATTAGCAGCAGAGGTGGCTGCACCTATCCTGAAGGAATGCCCCGGGTATGATATGGGTGATAGGCCGGATTTATTGAGAACTTGCTTGAGGTAGAAATTGACGGGGCCATGACCCTGCGAACCACTCTCCCTGGAAGAAACCCCCAAAACACATGGATGGGCGGCATCCGTGAAGAACCTCATTGAGTCAGAGGAACGCACGAGGTCATCGTAAAAGAAAGTAACTCCGTTCCAGTGGGCGAGCAGGAGGAACCAGAACCGTACGTCTGAGCGGCAGCCTTCGTCTAAGAAAACGTAGTCATGGAGGTTGTCGACCGCTGATGCTGCGTCCAGGAGGCGGGAGATGAACGAGCGCCCCTGGGGGATGACGTGCATGGCGAAGTTGAGGTGTCCGAGAAGGGAGAGCAACTGTTGTTTTGTGATAACTTGTTGCTCGCAGTATGACTTGGTGATGTCCCGGATGCGCTGCAATTTGTCGGAGAGGAGAGACGCCTTCATGTCTATGGAGTCGAGGATGATGCCTAAGAACTCTAAGCGTGTGTCGGGACCTAACGTTTTCTCTTTGGAGAGAGGGACACCTCACTCCTGAAGCAGTGTTTAAGCTTGGCCAGTGAGATCCCTGAGCTGTCCTGTGGCGGGGTCTATGGGGAGGAAGTCGTCCGGTAGGTGAAGGACGGAGGGGATTCTGACGATGTTCAGCAGGATCCAGTAGAGCGCTTCCGAGAAGGAATTGAAGATGCAGGGGCTGCTTCTGCACCCGAAGGTCAGGCGAACGGCGAAAATAGAGTTTGGACTCCCACTTAATACCGTGAACAAATTCCACTGAGACGGATGAATGGGGATGATTTGAAGGCATCGATAATGTCCGCTTTGGAGAGCCGAGCTCCGTGCCCTGTGAACTTGATCATCTTTATTGCATTATCCACTGAGGCATGTTGAAGGGAGAACTGATCTGGAGGGATGATGCTATTGACGCTGCAGAATGGGCCGGAGCAGGGAGCGGACAGATCGAAAATCAGCCTTTTATTTACGTGTGGCTATTCCGATGGGATTTGAACGGAACACTGAGAAGGGGGAGGAGCTAAAAGGACCGATTATATATCCTTTGAGAAGTTCTTTGTCGATGAATTGGGAAACTATGTTGGGTTCTTTAGCGGCTGACTGTAAGTTTCTTGCTACGAAAGTCACTGTGGGAGATGGGAGAACCCCTACCCTGAAGCCTTGGGAGAGCCCTGACAGGAGATAGTCAACAAACACGGAATCTGGGTGAGTAGATAGCGCAGCTGCTAGCTGAGGGATGTTAATGGGAGTGGAGGGGTGATATTCCAGAATGTTTTTTAAATTTTTTTTTTTTTTAATGTTTCTGGCGCAGAGCCACTGTGACGGCCCGTCCACACGGTGGCGTGCGTTAAAGCTTCCAAACGCTTCTGCCCATTCACTTTGAATGGGGTGACGTCACTTTTAGCAGAACTGTATTTTGGGAAGCGACGTGGAGCGTTTGCTGGCGTTGCTCACTTCAAAAAGTTGAGCAATGTTCAACTTTTGGCGCCTCGGCAGAAGCGTCAGCCAATGAAATCCCGTTTATGCAAATCTGCCAGTACAAGCGCTAGCCAATCAGACCGCGTGTATGCTGGGAGAGACTGGGAGTAATTCCTCATATTCCAAAAATGTGAGGGAAAATTCATTATAGCGGTAGTGAATCACCCGGTGCTGTATGATCAGTCTCTGTTCATCTACCGGGATACAAACCAGAGGAGCGAGGCATGGAGGGAGGAGGCAGAGACAGTGGTTGAAACTGGTAGGTTTCCGCCTGTTGGGGATTTTTTTTTTCTTTTTTTCCAGTTTACTTCGTTTTAACATTGCTATTGCTTTGTATGTCGGGGGCAAGAGATTCATGTGATTGGTTGTTGCTGCTGTGCGGACCAGTAGCGTAGGCAGAAATGTACTTTAGGGTGGGCCTGTAAAAATATAGGGTGGGCCAGATTTTTCTTCTGCGCATCGGAAACTAACCACAATCCCGCCGGTACCGGTGGCAGATTACTTTTAGAATACTTCCTTTTCTTCTCTTTTTTTTTTCTTTCCTCTTCTATTTATCTTTTCTTTTTCTTTCTTTCCTCTTCTTCTTCTTTTTTTTTATCTTTTATTTTCTTCTTTCTCTTTAGAATACTTTCTTTTCCATAACAGATGGGTATGTTTTGGTGAACGGGAGACACGTATTTTACTGTTTTAATGGCTTATGAAGAGCACAAACACAACATTTTAGTGTCATTCTGGACAGCTCTCTCATCTGCACCGCACATAAAAAGAAAAACTCACCCAGACTGCATTCTTTGTACTGTCTTAAAACCTTTCCTTGGAATAGTTTATGCATTGTAAGGTGTCCTTGGGTGCTTTGAAAGGCGCCCCTAAATAGAATGCATTATCATTATTATTTATTATCTGAAACGATGTAATAACTTTTAAAACTTTTCCCAGTTACTTGCCTCATGCATTCGGCAGCAGCAGGCCATTCAATTAGATTTGATCCCGTTATAAATGTCATCATTTCGACAATAAATAAATGCTACATAAACGTGATCTTCCACGTTTTATTTAAACATCTCCGTTTCTACCTTCCAATATATTGTAGCGACCCTGTATAGTATGCTGAGGGTGTCACTCAGGCATCCCCCGTCCCTCTGCCAATCATAGAGCTGCACAGTGATGCTGGTTGAAGTGCGGGCCTGTGGTTGGGTGAGCAGACGGGGGAGGGCGGGAAGTTGTGACGTAGACACTGTTATATATATGGGTATGTGTAGGAGTTAGTGTGAGTGGAGTGTGAGGTTGAACCCAAAAGCTGTTCCTGAACCTGTGATCATCTGTAAAGAAGAAGAGTTATTAAAGCCTAATAACTAGCAGCCTGTTTCCAACTCCCTTTGTGATCGTTACATTGGTGTCAGAAGTGACTTTTCGAACGGAGGACATCTATCCTGACGGGAGTTCGTAACTGCGTCACGGAGCTAGCCGGTAAGCTAGCGGAGATGGAAAAGTTCAGCAAGATGGGAGTGAAGCAGGAAAGCAGTGATGGAGAGGAAGATGGAGCATGCGGGTGGTCGAAGGACATGAGTGGAGAGTTAATGAGTGCACGGGAGGCGAGAGAGCGCCTGAGAGAGTCGGCGGTGAAGATGGCTAGAGACGCGGGAATGTCGCCGTCTTCAGCGGCATTTTGCGCCATTTCCAAGCTGGATGTAAACAACAATGGCGGCGCCCAGCAACCAGTAGCAGCCGCCGCGTCCGTGAAAACACCCAAATACTCGGGTAAGGCAGACTGGGAGGCTTTCCATGCTTGCTACTGCCGGGGGGTGGTCAATAGAGACTAAAGCACTACAGCTAGCTTTGTTCCTCACAGACAAGGCTCTTTCATGTCTGCTACTACTTAGCCCTGAGGACCGACTCAGCTATGAAGCGTTAGCGGGGGCTTTGAAGAGGCGGTTTGGACAGTGTTTCCCGCCAGAGCTGCTCCGGAATGAGTTGAGTAACCGCTGTAGGGAGTTTGGAGAGACGCTGCGTGCGTTGGCTAACGACGTGGAGAGCCTGACGCGGCGGGCGTATGCACACATGCCACCCGGAGTGCAGAGTGAGCTGGCACGTGATCAATTAATCAGGGCTCTTTGCCCTGCGGACTTGAGGGTCGAGGTACAGCTGCAGCATCCACAGTCCTTGCAGGCGGCCTTGGAGATGGCTGTGGAGAGAGAGAAGGTGTGGAGTGGAGCTGCTAGGAGCAACGGAGGGCCGGCAGCACCGGCTGTGAGGAGCTGCAGGGAGGAGGAGAAGCCTGCATGGGTTACCGAGATGACTGAAATGATAAGGGCTGTTTCTCTGCAGCCAACACGCAGACCAAGTACCAGGGTCTGCTGGGGGTGTGGTCAGCCAGGACATTTGGCCAGAGACTGCCCCAAAGCACACCGGACCCAGGGAAACGACGGGGGGCCCGCATAAAGGAGAAGATGCGGAACCAAGCCCAAAGACTCCCCAACCAAACCACAGCTTTATTGTCACCAACTCAGACATCCGAGGAAGGAGCCCGACAGCACAGAGCACAGGAGCCAGACTCTACGGCTTCCTGAAGAAGATGACAGCACATGCGCGGAGCCTGTCGTCGTGGTGGGCCCTGCTGGTGGTGGGGATTCCTGCTATGTCCCTGTCGATGTGGAAGGGGTGCCCTGCACTGCACTGGTGGACACAGGCTCTACAGTAACCCTGGTGAGAGCAGATGTGTTGCCCAGTGGGACTATGTTAGAGCCGACAGCGGTGCGTCTACGCACAGTCACAGGAGAGCTGGCGCCTATGAAAGGAAGAAGCATGCTGACTGTGTCGGTGGGGGGAGTTGAAGTGCAGCACCCCGTGTGGATAGCGGATGTACAGGACCCGTGTATTCTGGGTTTGGACTTTTTGAAGGCGTCTGGCTGCCTCCTGGATCTTCAAGCAGGCACAGTGAGTTTCCAGGGGGGGCCGGTGATTACTATGACCCGTATCCACAACCCTGCTGAGCCGGCGGAGAGACCCTCTACACCTACCGTGAGTACCCTAGGAACTGAAGAAAACCCTCCCTCCTTTCCCGTATCCCCGGTGACGCCCGCTCAGGACAATTCCCCATCTGTCACCCCCGGACTGTGCCACCCGATCACAGCCCCACCCCAGTTACCCCAGACGGAGGTGGAAGAGGCTCAGTCTGCAGTATTGGAGGTGTGGAGAAAGAACTGTGGCGGCCTGAATCCCGAGCAGCAAGAGCAATTGGGGCAGCTTCTGCTCTAGTTCCAGGGCAGTTTCGCCATGAAGGAGGAGGAGGTGGGCCGAACGCATCTGGTAGAACACGAGATTGATACAGGGGACTCGCGTCCCATCAGCTGTCGCCCGCGCCGACTTCCCCTTGCTCGTCAGCAGGCTTGCGACGAGGCAGTGCAGAGCATGCTGCAGGCAGACATCATCGAGGCTCGATAATGTCTGCAGCACCTGTAGTCATGGTCCCGAAGAAGACAGGTGGCTGACAGCTGTGCTCAGACTACAGACCGGTGAACGGGATCACCAAGAAGGATTCATACCCCCTTCCCCGCATTGATGAGTCCCTAGACCTGGTCGCAGGGTCGTCGTG
This sequence comes from Gymnodraco acuticeps, assembly GCF_902827175.1. Lineage (NCBI taxonomy): Eukaryota > Metazoa > Chordata > Actinopteri > Perciformes > Bathydraconidae > Gymnodraco > Gymnodraco acuticeps. The sequence continues at coordinate 150,765 of NW_022989860.1, forward strand.
GTTCTCTTCCTTGGACCTCCGCAGCGGGTATTACCAAGTTCCTCTTGCCCCAGAGGCCAGACCAAAAACGACTTTCTGCACCGGCCGGGGACTATGGCAGTTCAAGATCTTCAGTTTTGGGCTGTGTGATGCCCCATTCACCTTTGTGCGGTTGATGGACAGGGTGCTGTCTGGGATTCCCCACCAGCAGTGTTTGGTTTACCTGGACGACATCCTGGTGCATGGCAGCTCGTTTGAGGCGGCCCTGGGATCTCTAAGAGTGGTGCTGGAGAGGATCAGAGCTGCTGGTTTGAAGCTACATCCAGATAAGTGTAATTTCCTGCAGAGAGAGGTCACTTTCCTGGGCCACAAAGTGGGGGGTGAGGGCATCGGCACCCTGCACGAGAAAGTGCAGGCGGTCGCAGGCTGGCCAAATCCTCGCAACCAGAAACAGCTGAAGAGTTTCCTGGGCCTAGCCTCGTACTACAGAAAGTTTGTACGGGGTTTTGCTTGCACTGCCGCACCCCTGTTCCAGCTGCTGCAGAAGGACAGGGATTTCCTGTGGTCTGAGTAATGTCAAGCAGCGTTTGACAGCCTTCGGCGTGCCTTGAGTGAATTCCCGGTTCTCGCCCCAGCCAACCCCAGGCTGCCGTTCACCCTGGACACAGACGCTAGCGGCGTTGGTGTAGACGGAGTGCTCTCCCAGACTACACCAGAGGGGGAGCGGGTGGTGGCATACTTCAGCCGGGCGTTCAACAAAGCAGAGCGACGATACTGTGTCACCCGCAGGGAACTTTTGGCAGTGGTGCTGGGCATCAGACACGTTAAGTACTACCTGTGTGGGCAGGCGTTCATGGTGAGGACTGATCACTCTGCATTACAGTGGCTCATGACGTTCAAAGAGCCAGAAGAGCAGGTCGCCAGGTGGCTAGAAGAGCTCCAAGCTTTCGACTTCAGGGTGGAGCACCGGGCTGGGGTGCGCCACACAAATGCAGACGCTCTCTCCCGCCGCCCGTGTGCCGCCGGCGGATGCCACTACTGCGATAAGAGAGAGACTTGTGAAAAGGAGCTGCTGGAGGAGGACATCGTCTGTGCGGCAGCGCGGCAAGTGGAAGAGGTTACCTGCCGGGAGCTCCAGACAGTGGACGTGGCAGAGTGGAAGCAACAGCAAGAGCTGGACGCCGTTCTACAGCCTGTACTGCAGTGGGTTGAGTCGCAGCAGCGGCCACCGTGGGAGGAAGTGGCAGTGCTCTCCAAAGCAACCAAGGGGCTGTGGTCTCAGTTTGAGACTCTACGTCTGTGTCAGGGCGTACTACAGCGGGCGTGGAAGGAGCCAGCAATGGGGGAGAAGAGGTGGCAGGTGGTTGTCCCGAGGGGTCTGCAAGAGGTCGTACTCAAGGCCATGCATGGAACGGCAGGCTCTGGGCACTTTGGCGTCACTAAGACTCTCTGGCGCCTTCGACAGGGCTGCTACTGGGGGCAGTGCCGGAGGGATGTCGAAGACTTCTGTCGCCGCTGTGATCCGTGTATGGCTCGGAAGCGCCCCCCTGGTCGTTCCCATGCTCCGCTGCAACAGTTTCCCGTGGGGGCCCCGATGGAGAGAGTAGCAGTTGATGTGGTGGGGCCTCTACCTTTGGCAAACAGGGGTAACTGCTACGTTCTCACGGCCATAGACTATTTCACAAAATGGCCAGAGGCGTATGCTCTCCCTGATCAAGAAGCAGAGACAGTCGCAGATGCCTTGGTGACCGGCATGTTCAGCCGGTTCGGAGTGCCGGAGACCCTGCACAGTGACCAGGGGAGAAATTTCGAGTCCCGGGTGTTCGCCTCCATATGCTCACAACTGGGCATGCACAAAACACGCACCTCCCCCTTGCGACCTCAGAGCGATGGACTAGTCGAGAGATTCCATCGCACCATGGGACAGCAGCTGGCCATCCTCACGTCTCAGCATCAGCGCGACTGGGACGAGCATCTGCCCCTTGTGCTCATGGCATATCGTTCTGCAGTCCAGGAGTCCTCAGCCTGTTCTCCTGCCCTCCTCATGTTGGGGAGAGAGCTTCGAACCCCTGCTGTTTGGCGTTTGGTCAGCTGCCAGATTCCCTGGACACTCCTCCAGGGGCCTGAGTACGCCAGGAGACTTCAGGACCGCCTTGATTCCGCTCACGCCTTTGCCCGCGATCAGCAGAAAAGTGATGTGGTGAGACAGAAGCGGAACTATGACACCAGGACAAGAGGGCAGCATTTCCGGGCCGGGGAGCTGGTTTGGGTCTACAGCCCACAACGGAAGAAAGGCCGGTGCCCAAAACTGGACAGTCAGTGGGTTGGCCCCTGCAGAGTACTGGAGAGGGTGGGGGAAGTGGTCTACAGGGTGCAGCTGGCACCAAAGAGGAGAAAAGTTGTGCTCCACAGAGACAGGTTGGCTCCGTACAGAGGAGTCACTTCTCCACAGGCCCAAGGAACATCGGGGCCCACAGCCGTCCCCTCGACACCCCCACTCAGGTCCCCAGGCGAGCAGAGCAGCAGTCCCCCATCAGGGACTGAGTGTCCCCCCATTTTTTCGTCGCCTGGGCCAGAACCGGCAACCCCTGTCCTCCTGACCCCAGTCCCCCTGCCGAGAAGGCAGTCACAACCCCCGGGTCGTTTCAGAGACTTTGTTTGGTAGTAAAGTTATAGTGAGACCCCTCGGTTCCTGTAGAGGGCAAGAATGTGCCCTGGTCTCACTGGAAGGGATGGTAGTCCACCCAGACATTCCTAGTCAAAGTACAGTGTGTAGTTATAGTGTTGGTGCTGGGTTTTATTTGTTCCTCGTGGGCGAGGAATTTTGTAGTGGGGGGGGTAGTGTCGCGACCCTGTATAGGATGCTGAGGGTGTCACTCAGGCATCCCCCGTCCCTCTGCCAATCATAGAGCTGCACAGTGATGCTGGTTGAGGTGCGGGCCTGTGGTTGGGGGAGCAGACGGGGGAGGGCGGGAAGTTGTGACGTAGACACTGTTATATATATGGGTATGTGTAGGAGTTAGTGTGAGTGGAGTGTGAGGTTGAACCCACAAGCTGTTCCTGAACCTGTGATCATCTGTAAAGAAGAAGAGTTATTAAAGCCTAATAACTAGCAGCCTGTTTCCGACTCCCTTTGTGATCGTTACAATATATTGAAAGAGAACTCTCTCTCTCTCATCTGCGTGCGGGGCGGGGCCTCACGGACACGCTGCATCTCTCACTCACAGATACGCTGCAGCGCTGTGCAGTGTGCACACGGTTCTGCCGGTAATGAATATTACATATGGTGAGGAAACTTGCCACCAATAATTCCAATAAGTATTCACTTCAGGTTTACGAAAGTAACTGCACTCAGATTACTCGTTTTTCAAATGTAACACCAGCTGAATATACTGATTTTTTTCTGATTACGTAACACCGTTACATGTATTCCGTTACAACCCAACCCTGTGTAAGGGTGAGTGCAACATTTTTCGTTAAAACTAGTACCTGAGTGCAGGGGCGGATCTAGACAAATATTCATGGGGTGGCAAGAGGGTGGCAGGAGATTTTGAGGGGTGGCATCCCCTGACAGAAGTATATGCTGATTTGAATCGCAATCATATCAATCAATTAGGGGTGTAACGGTACACGTACCCGTACTGAAATTATTCGGTACGAGCCCTTCGGTTCGGTACACGTGTGTACCGAACGAATATAGCGTTAAACGTAAAAAATTGAGAACATGAACAACTTTCTGGAAGTAATCTATATCATAGAGCGACCAAGTCATTTCATTGGACGAGAGGCATACTATGAGAGCTGGTCACAGGGATGCGTTCAAATGTAGTCAGTAATTTGAGGAACTGTCGAAATGGCGAACGCAGATAAAGTTGAGCTGAAAATCCTCCAGCATCATTGAAGTCTCCGGTTTGGGAACATTTTGGTTTCGCAGTTACGTACAAGGATGAAGGACAAAGACAGGTGGACCGAACCAAAGCTGTTTGTCGGCATTGTTCAACTAACATTGGTTACGCGGCTTGCAATACATCAATCTTACACACTCATTTGAAAAGGCATCACCCGAATGTGAATATCACCGGTACCAAAAGAAAAAAGACTGAAGTGCAAACCCAACTCCCGCTAGCATGTAAGCCTCCACCACTCGCAAAGAGTTCAGACGGAGCCAAAGCTATTACAAATGCCAAATATCCTTATGTTGCCATGTTAGCAAAGCGCTACCTGGCTGTATCTGCTGCCACTGTCCCTAGAGAGGGTGTTCTCCACAGCAGGAGACATTGTTAGTGCCAGCAGATCTGCCCTTTCGGCAAGCAATGTGGACAAGTTCATCTTTCTTTAAACAACATGAAAATACAATGACAAGCAAGTCCTAATGTCAAGCTGGCTGCTTAGGTACTAGTACAGTTCAAATACAGATTATTTCAGTTCATCGAAATGCTGCACCTTAATGTTTATTTTACTATATTTTGTATTTATTTGAATACATTAGTCACAGTTTAATAATAATTAAAAAAACATATTTAATGTTTTGTGATAATTTTTTCTGCTGTGCCGAACCGAACCGTGACCTAAAAACTGAGGTACGTACCGAACCGAAATGTTTGTGAACCGTTACACCCCTACAATCAATGTTAACTTGGAAAGCCACAATATTAATATTTTAACTCAATCACATAGGTGATATTATTGTGGCACATCAGTAAAGCCTTACAAGGTGGCAGACGTAATTTAATGAATTTTAACTGAACAATAACTGAATGAGTTTGTTTCACTCTTAGACCAGCAGGGGAACCAAATCTATGCAGACTGCTGCAATAAGTACATTAATTAACTGTCTCATCGATGTTTGTCTGAATGAATATGATACTATTAACAATCATATTATTCCTATCAGCTGTCAATCACTGTTAATAAATATAATAATAATAGATTTAATTTGTTAGCGTTTTTACAGGTGCTCAAAGACGCTTTACAGATATAGTGAAGAACTGTTATGATTCACATATTCATTTATTATTGAATAAACTATATTTTTTGGAGGAGTTAATGATGAATGTTCATCAAGATGCTTGCTCACCCTCCTTCAAATTTGAAAAACAAGTAATTATATCATTATTGATATACAGTTACAACCTTGACTTTACATCAGAAAGAACAAACATTAAAGAAGTGACTAACTGCATCAGTTAGGGTTAAAAAACGTGTATTCAGCTAAAACATCGCTGCAGTTATTATCCAGTGGAAGGTCCTTACCTACTGGCCTAGTTAAATCAAAGTGGTTACTTTCTGTTGGCTGGGCAGTGTAGTTTTACACACTGTCTGATTTTACTTTCTCAGGACTTAAAACAGTTTTTTGGAGGCAGACCCCCTCAAAGAAAACAATATATACACGCATACAAGGTCATCATCTTAACAGTTTGTTATTCTCATCGAGTCATCCGTGAGCAGAGCATCAAGTTGGCATGTCTATTACAGCTGAATGCGGCGATTACTATTTTGTTCAGCAAAACGCCTCACAAACGTATTAAGATCAACAGCTGTAGTGCGTTTTGATTCAATGCTGAGTACAGCCAAACTTGACATTCTCTTCTCTGTCATTGTAGACCGCAAATAACTCATTCCTTCAGTGCTTGGGTCCGAAAGGCTTCTCGTTTTGCGCCGTCCCCCCGTTCAAGTGAATTCGCCACCAATCATATTTCCACTCTCGCGCCAGGACTGGGGGAGGGGTTACATGACGTGCATATTGTGCTGTATTCACTTGCACTCGGACATTAGAGACTTTCTCTCATAAATGTCCGATGAGCCACAACTTTTCTTTCAAAACAAAGATGCCAACTGGGGTGGCAGCTGGGGTGGCAAGGCTATTGTTTAGGGTGGCAGTTGCCACCCCATGCCACCCCAGTAGATCCGCCCCTGCCTGAGTGCAACGGAAGTTGAAGCTCCTGTGGCGGAGTCTTCCAGGGCCTGGAGGCGAGCATCGATAGCTATCATGGAGCTAGCCAGGGATTGCAGGGAGCCGGTCGCTCTACTCTCCATAAGGGGTGTGACACTCCCTGCCTGGCGAGCCTGAGAAGGGGTGGATTTTGGAGGGGGACGGGATCCTGGAGGGCTCGACTTCCTGCCCTTTTTTACCTCCGTGGCTGCGGCCTCGTCCTCGCCCTGCTCTCTGGGGAGCTGACTGGAGCTGCTGCCCCGGACTGGGGAGCTACGCTGGAGACCTGGTCCGAGAGCTCTCGCAGCTGAGAGAGAGTGAGGCCTGGGGCTGTGGGAAAGCCCTGCTGCAGGAGCCGGGCGATGAGGAAGTCTGCCTCTGTTGATAAGCCGCTGTGGGGAGCCGAACCGGGATCGGAGACTTCCAGAGAAGGTTCGTGTTCCGAATTGTCCGAGTTGGACATCTTGAGCTAGTTGTTTCTTACGTTGTTTCTCACGAGAAGGAGTATTGTAGTACTACCATTGCGTGTGATCATCTGCAATGACAACTGACAGGGAGGAAGAGCAGGCATTTAAGGCATTTAGCATGTGCAGCAATTGGCTGCTGAGGGGTGATGCCCTCGTATTTAATGAGGGGGGAAGGGAGCCATAGAGTGACGTGTGAGTGACTCGTGTTAGGTCTTCCTTATTGAACTTGCACTAAAGCTTTCATTAAAGCGATAAATGCAGTCCATGTTTCATTGTAGAACAGATTCCATCAAAGCATAAGGCAAGTAGCACACTTCATCTCGAGACCAACACACCCTGACTCTAATGATATGCCTGCACCCGTGCAACAACAACAACACATCACCAGATGTGATGGCTATTATAGATATCATATCTATAGCAGTGGCGGCTGGTGCATCTTTCTTTAGGGGGGGCTCTACCAAAATGTAAGCAAACGTATACACAAAGTAAAAACATATGTCATACTACAACTCAGGGCAAGCTCAAAGGCACCACAACACTTGATACGGTCTATTTAAGAACTAGAGAATGCAATTCCTGAAGAAATTGCTAGTGGGAATGCTTTTTGTTGAAAAGCTGACGCTAAACTGCTATACTGAAATGTAATGTGTAAGAAGAAAGTGAAGAATTTAGATTGAAATGATACATGAACACTGGGGGCTTGAATGTGTGATGAGAGAAGAAAATAAAGTAAAAAGGCTTGGAAAAGCAGCAGAATATTTGCACTGCAAACGTTTGAACTAACTTGATGGCGAATGATTTGTCGCCATGGCAACAGCCTATGGTGAGATCTCAGATTTGGCGTAAAGCTGTTGAGGCATGGACCGGTGATATACAAGCAAAGTTTGGGGGACGATCGGACCGTGTCCATTGGAGTTACAGCGACATCGTGTTTTATGGCGAGGGATGCATTTTCATAGTAACACCACATTACGTAACATCAGATTTGATGTAGAGCTGTGTTAACCATTATCTGAAATCTGCTGCTCTGAGCATGTCAGTTGAAGTTATGACATCATCGTGTTCCATGACACAGGTGTTTATATTTGAGCTAACGATGTGTCCAGAGATCAAAGGTTTCCATGGTGATGTGCAGTAATCAGTGAGAGGAGAGCATTTTCATTGTTCTGAATGAGAGATAAACCTCTTACAAGTGAACGTTTTGTTGAAGAACCGTAACAGATATCGGTGAAATTTCAAAGCGTGAAGCATCTCAAGGAACTTGAGCATCTGAAGTGTACTTTTTGTGTACTTTCGGGTTAATAATGTGGCCTTTTTGGCAGATTAACTAAAGGTGTGTTGCTGCTGTGGTGGGGAAAGATGAGGCTGAACTTACAATAGGGTTTAATGGAGACATGTTGAACGTTTTTGTCACTTCATGCCCTCAAGAGGCATTTTGTTTAATTATTTTGCTTAATTCATTTTTTTTTTTCAAGCTACGAGATGTTTTCCTACGTTTCTCAAAAATTATGTCTCAGGAATGTAGGGTTTGGGAATTATGGCAGGTTTAAAAGAAAATATGAAGGTAAAATTAAATCTGTCCTCCACTCTAGCTGTGACATCACGCACTCTATCTGAAGAAGGCCACTTTAACAAGGTCTGAACAATGTTTAATATCCTCCTGGGACCCGAGAAAAAAAGTGTCTTCCAATTTCCTTTTTTTTGTGATGTCCTACCTATTTAGGGTTAAAAAAACATCTTACAATTTTTTTTTCTTTTTTTGAAATGTTACAGTATGTCCACTGTAGAGGACGTCGGGACCATATTAGTTTGAAAAGACAGCCAAAATTAACAGATAGACTATGTAACGTATTATGGTTATAGAGTGATATCAATACATTCACCTTTATTTAAAACATAAATAAGTAATTGATCTGAACATTGCTGTTTATTTGGTCACTAAAAAACTAGTTTGGTTTTTGGTGAATCTTTCCAGATCTTCAAAGACTTTGTAGTAAATGTACTGGAAAAGTACCTCATTGACTCCAGTCGGCACGGGCTGTAGAATCATCTTGACTAGTTTTATGGATGTGGTCTCCATTTGACCATGCTCACATAAACAAAGCTTGCATTCCTGAGGCAACTCTCATTTTTCATGGCTCCACTTAAAATAAAAACAACAATAAGACATACGTGCTACTCTTGGCCCACAGAGGGCCATATTTTTCCAGCTCGTCCCTATCTGTCTCTATGTATCTATCTGTGCGCTCATGGAGCATCCTGCATCTTTCCCCCACCTTCTTCTTGACCCTCTTCTATCCCAGGTGTGAAAGCCTCATCTCTCTCATCATCTGAGAGCTCAACATCTTAATCTCCCTGAACTATCTGGTACAGGAAATGTCTGCTTCAGTTCCGTCTCCTGCAACAATATTGAGTCATTAAGTCCTGACGTCCACTAGAATGGACATTTATAAAAGGGCTGTTATTTGAAAACTTGAATTATTTAATTGATGAATTATTATATATATGTCTGGAATTATGAAAGTTATGAATGAGAAAAGTAATAGCCATTGATTCCCGACCGAGCTGAACGTTTTGATGTTTGAACAGAGTTTCTGCGATGTGGAATGTGAGAGCAGAAGAGGCGCAAAATAACCCGGCAGAATAATAAAGAATTTCGTGCATCGAAGAACAAGTAGTTGGAATGCTGTATCAGCATTCCAACTAAATTAGTGCCTGTTTTTGTCAACCTCCTTATTATGCTTACAGATCCCTATCCTGTAGTCTTCATTGGACAGCTGTGTTTACTTTCCCTAACATGGCTAGTCGTATTCCATTTTCCATGTGGACTCTAGTTTGTTCAAGCTTTTTAGTTTTTTCTGATATGTACTTTAAGTCGCTCACATCTGTCTGGATCCATGCTGGGTCTGGTCCACAGACTGGTCTGATCCTGACGTTTGAAAAGGGAGGCAGGGGAAGCAAAATATAGCACCGGTGTACTACAGGTAGTTAGCCAAGCCTTCTTTCTAAACCAGCTCCTTAAAAAAGAGCAGGCATACTCCGTTCAACTCTATCACTCAACGTCAATCACTCACTCTGGCGCTCCTGCTGCCACCTAGTGGTTGTATCACTTATAGCGAGAGTCAATGGCCAAATATTTCTGCGCCCTAGGCAGGAAACACGTGATTTATCAGTAACTTTAGACATCGTAAAACAATTTGAATCTGTATTTTATCTTAGATTATACATTTGACTGACACCAACTATATAATATGTACCTTTTCATTTAAAAAAGTGTATCAAATTAATCAAATTAAAGTATGGGCCAGCCGCCACTGATGTATTAAACGTTTCACACTGCAGCACTATGTGTCAAAGCTTCTGATTTTGTTCTCACTTCATTACCCAATCATGGCAACTAAACCAAAAACTGTGAACACCATTGACTGACAGTCCAGAAAGACATACCCATAATGTTGGGTAGAAGACAGAAATCTCTAAAGAATATAAAAGAGGCTGCATTTATAAAGCATTTTTCCAGTGTTGGCAGCCAGTATAAGCACTTTTACATAAATATTCTGATCCTTCAGTACCAGAGGTCAAGACATCCAGAATTCTGGTATTTAACCTTTACCTGCCTGTTAGACATTCACATATTGTAAGCTAAACACTTGTGATGCAAGCTTTCTGTTATATTTCTGTTAATTGTTGTCCCACACTAAACCTGTAATATGACTTTGCAATACCATCACGAGTGTTATTTTCGCAAATGTGACTCAGCTTGTCCAAAGACACAAAAGAGCTTCTACAAAGGTACAGAAGATTTTCAATGACTTACTATTCGGTGACGGGGAGTCAAGATATGTAAATAGGATCTAAGTGGGACTAACAGTTTCTGTTTTTAAGATTTGGAGGTTTTTGCCAGACGAAACAGCACATCAATTTGTCATCATGATCAAGGAAAATAGAATGAACTTGCAAAGAAACAGAACTGGATAATTTGTTGCTCAAAATAACTGGATATGGTTGAAGGAGAAGAGAACTGGATACAGCATTGAAGGTGTTTATGTTTATGTTATATGTATAAAAATAGCCAGACACTCAAGTACAAAGATATCCGGATTAGTCTCAGCTCACTTGTAGCCTATTTCACAACTTTTGGGACCTGATCATTAAATATGGGTCTATTCAAGTGTTGGTCCTGGCAAGTGGATTTATGTAAAAAGAAAAAAGTATCTGCTGATTTACAGACCTTTCTTTCTCAATGTAAGACAAGAAGCAAAAGTGTTTTTTTTGGGCCGAACTAACACGGAAGTACCACCACTACAAAAACACCCGATTCTTCCTCGCACTTATGGAAACACACTAACAACAGCACACCAGAATGTTCTTTTTAATTCACACTTTGGATCTGTTGTATTGTATTTTTGTATCGGCTTTTTTTAAGCAGTTTTGACATCTCCATATAACAAACATGTACTGTATATGCTATGGGATAGCCTCAAGGCGGAAAAAGGTAAAGAGAGATATCAATGCATTACAGGTTCTGATTTGAGGCCTAGTACAAAGCAAAGATGGATGGACAGAGGGTGGGAATGATGAAGGAAGAGAGGCGGAAGGGTTGAGAATGAGGAGGGGGGGTTGGAGGGCGGAGGGAATGGAGAGATATCACCCTGTTACAGACATGAATTAAAAAACATTAATAAGACTTATAGAGAACACAGGACAGGGTTTAATATTCAGGTCAGCAGCATCTGATCATACATTAGCCTCATACATTGCTTCCTTCTCATTCCCTGCTGAGATATGGATGGCTATAAGATATCTGAATGTGTTGCTGACATGAACCGGCTAAAATATGAAGCCACTCACAACTGCCAATTATAGTAATGCTTTTAACACTGCGGCTCTGAATTAAATTAACTGCACAGACGACCCCTGGCATATGCAAATGTCGTATAATATGACTGTGGAGTATTGAGACGGTCCTACAAAGAAGAATTACAGATTCAGCCAGCAACAAGACGACAAGCCCTCTAGTGGCTCTAGCAGTGCAGGAAGTCAGGCATTACCAAGACCTCAAACGTATAAGTACACCCCTATTTTAAAATCGAGTCATGTCATTTTGTGACTAAATAGAACCAAACCTTAACCGTTGCGTTGTCAACAACAGCTATGCAGATGATACTCAACTGATTCTGTATTTTCCTCTGTCTGAAACCCAGGTGGTCACACGCATTTTTGATTGTCTGGCAATCATCTTTCAGTACATGACTGCACACCACCTGGACGACCAACTGCCCTTTACTGCTAACATCGCTGCCTCAACCCAACCTGCAGATACACTCTCTACATTATCAGGAAGATACGTCCACTACTGACCCGGAAGGGGATGATAATACGATTGGATAATACTTTATTATCAGATTGAGTGTGAAATGTTTCTTGCATCACAGCAGCTCCATTTGCAAATATTGTATATCAAATATTTAAGACAAGATACAAGGGAATTCCCTTCACTAGCAACCAATGGCTGCCTGAATCCGCTTCAGGATACTGGTACTATCCGACCTGGCTGTCAGGGTCAGGCCCTTCCTACATCCAAGACATGGCTAATCCCTTCACCCCAGCACGCTCGCTTCACTGAGTACATCATGCATCGGCCTATTGCTACTCCATCACTGCGAGGTGGATCTGGGTATCCCTCAACTAAAACAGGGAAAATGGTGGAACAAGCTCCCCTTTGATATCAGCATAGCAGAAAGTCTACAATCAATCAATCAATGTTTATTTATATAGCCCAATATCACAAATGTTACATTTGTCTCAGTGGACTTCACAGTTTGTACAGAATATCAGTATGATAATACGACACCCTCTGTCCTTAGACCCTCTATCCTTAGACCCTCTGTCCTTAGACCCTCACATCGTACAAGGAAAAACTTCCGGAGAAAACCCACAGTTTAAAGGGAAAAATGGGAGAAACCTCAGGGAGAGCAACAGAGGAGGGATCCCTCTCCCAGGACGGACAGACGTGCAATAGATACCGTGTGTAAATTGAAGAGATAATACATTTGCAACATAGGTGGTCCAAATGTTAGGAAATGCGTGTGTGTATAATCGGAAGATGAATCCACGAGGATATCCATCCAGGACTTTTGTACCTTGGCCAAATAAAAATATCCCTTTTGTGCGTAGTTATTTGTTTCTTCGTGGTTGAATGCAGTTATCGTAAGTTGCTTTGGATAAAAGCGTCAGCTTAATGAAATGTAAAACAGATTTTCCTGTCCCCTTTACGCTATGGAGAAGTAGGAAAAACACAACTTGGACACCAGAGGCGTATACGAAGCCGGTTCAACCTAACCCGTTACCCGGTTGACCTAATCCAAAACAAACGCGCTCTCGCTAAACTGTCCTACGACGCTGGTTATCAACTCGTTAACTCAAGCCAGCTTTGCCCTATCTAGTTAGGTGCTCCATCATATAAAAGGGGTGGTATTTGGAGCATTCAACCATGGACAAGCGTACTGACAGCGCAGCGTCATACTTCCTGAATGAAAAGTCAACTATAATTAGACAAATATGAAGACGTTCAACTTTAAACATCCATGACTTAAACACTTTATCCAGGATACAAGCCACACATCACTGCAAGGTGAATTCAGCTGGTAAAAGAAAAAGTGTTTGAATGCGTACATTAACAGGTTTATGATATCACTGCCCCGTCTAAAACACGATCTGACTTTAATTACATTTGACTCAAGTGTTTCGTCAACTTAATGTGTTGCTTAAAATAATACTTCTGCATACAGTATGTGACACTGTGAGTGTTGCACGGCCAGATACGGCTCAGCTGACTCAGATAAGGAGATATATGATACATTATGATGTGATATGAATGATAATGGGACACATCGACGTCTGCACTCAGTGCCGCGGACTGTACGTAATGTTACTTTGATCCGGTTACTTGTGTTGTGGCTGATATTTAAGTAAGCTTTCTTAACACTAATGTTATAATAGTCAGATTGCTCTGAAGATGGGAGGGGATATTCTATTAATGTTCACGTTCACACAGACAGTTGATTTTTGCCGGCCATCTTTCCTGCAACGGCAGTTTAAACTGTATTTCCTTTCTCCTGTATTATGACTTGATCGCTTTAAACTCCGCACACGGAGCTCTGATTGGTCAGCAGGCGGTGCTTTCACTGAGTTGCTCTCTTATCCTGGAACCTAACCTGCTCCTGACCAGGCTAGCCGTTCAGCATAAGTTACCATGGAGATCTAGCCCGCTAAGTAATGAACCAGCGTCGTAGGACCGGAAACTCAGAGTTTTCCCTGAAGTTAGCTTGCTAAGCGAAAATCCGGCTTCGTCGTACAGGCCTCAGGATTCATATACTGTGTGTTGTTAGTTCAGGACCACACAACTATGTTGGATAAGCTCAGGGAAGCATGGGGCTATTATTTGGATGTGAATACAATTTCCTAACTTTTTCAATATAAGACATTGGCTGCAAGTACCCTAAAATGCTGAAGTAGCTTTCAACATATGATGAACAAAAACGAATGAAATACGATGTCAGTAAACATTTTAATGATGTATTCCATATCAACATTTTGCCTAGCCAGATACTTTAATTAACAAGGTTTCCTTATTGTGTTGATTAAAAAAAGGAATTAAGCCAGCAATAGGAAAGAAATGTTGTTGCTTTGCATGTGAGAATTGTTTTTGTTTCCAAGTCCTGTGAATATGAGAGCAGTCTGACTCTCATAGATTAGTAAAAATTACAATTTTCAATCATTTAATTTTCCTTTTTTGCACATTTCTCTTCTCTGAAGGAGGGCACATAGAAGAGCAAAGGTGTGTGGTTTATGTATATATAGATAATATAAAGACTATTTCTAGGGCTGGCTGTGTTGTCATGAAACATCATGGTGAAATATGTGATTAATATGAGCATGGACAGGCAGCAGGTGCTATTACTCTGTTAGCTAAATAAAGAAGAGAGGAAAACCATTACACCTAAGGTGTTAGAAGGTAAATGTAGAATAACACTTGTTCTTCTGCCCTCACCATGAATGTAGATGCGTGGCAGCGAGCTAAACACTCACAAAAATGACAGAGACCGGAGCTGACGTTTGATCTTTTAAGGAGCGGTGTGAAACTGAAATGATACAAACAAAGAAATGTATAAATATCTAACAACAACAAAATACGATGTACTTTCCCAAAAAATAAACCAAATGCACTCCAACATCTAATAAAGGGACAATTACTACTCATGCAACAATCACATACATGGCTTAACTACATATGCTGAATTTAGATAAAATGTTACATGAAAGGCAAAAATATAAGTAGCATATTATACAAAATGTTTCGCAAACAAATGTACTCACAGATTATGCCTTCTCAAGGGCGAAAATAACCGGATGGAGACAGATAGGGCCTTTCTTATTTCTCTCATTTCCCCTCCTCGACTCCTCGAATCCTCGGTCCTCCAGTAGTGACCCGGAAATGGATTTCAGCGCGTACACAACCAAAAAAATCTGCCCCTTCCATCAGACTTCCTTACAGAGCCCCTCCTCCAACACACACAAACGTGCACATGACCAATGAGGGCACGAGATGTGTGCACAGTTGGAAGGCTGACAGGCAGGTAGGCCATCGTTATTTTAGCCGGCCGGCTCAGATGATTGGTCGTGCTTTTTACAGCGCCACGGCTTCCACAGATGATATTTTTGTATGTATTTATTGTCAAAGCATTTAATATTCATTGCTATCGGGATGTTAAGAGCATTCCATGGAATATAACAAAAAGTGTTTCTGAAGTGAATTACCTACCCCACCTTTAAATGTCAGCTAAAAGAGCAGTGAAATGAAAAACCTCTGAATTGTCTGTAAAGATATTAACAGTAGCCTACTTAATATCAGCTTAGTAAAAAAAAAAACATTAGCTAACAGACTAATTTCCACCACTCATGGACCACACCTTTTCTTGTGAAAAACTGGGTGACATACTGTTGTACATTAGTCCCTCTCTCTTGTCTTTCTCTCCTTTCTCTTCTTTTCTTAGAGCCTGACTTTTTGAGTCGTTGAGACATGGTACAACACACATACATAGGCTAAGTACTAGCATCCCTCCTCACATGCTTTCACTCTCTGCAAGTGCCGGTGTCGAACCGCATTTGGAGGCGGGACCAAACCATTACATGTAAATAGAAGGGGGTGTACAGAGGCTTTGGGTAATTAACTTTTGGAAGAAAATAAGTTAAATGAATCGTAAGTTTAGTGAGTACTTTATCAATATAACGTTCTATTAATGTTAATTATTGAGAATTGATTACATGTTACTTACATTCTTTTCCTTAATGTTCTAAACATTTTGGGGCCCCCGTCAGTCACGGGCCCTTAGAATCGTCCTAACTTTTCACCCCCTTACGGCGCCCCTGCCTACATTACTCTCTGTATTTGTATGCTTTAGTTTAGTAGATATCTACAAATAATCAGTCGATATTTGTCTAAAACCATTTAGTGCTTCATATAATCAAATACACAACGGCTGTAGCCTGATATGATATGCTTTAGGAGCTGTAGGTGCGTGTTGTACAGTGTGTGTGTGCAGAGATGTGACTGACAGACAGGTCTCAGTTGGTTCAACACACTCCGAGTCTCCTTCAGCTTCATAAACGGACACAAAGAGCTTTCAACTGATTGCAATGTATTCCCATCGGCGCGCGGTATTTGACGCTCATGGAAGCACCGCACCCGTTTATGTCGGCGTCTGTTAAAGGCAATGTGAGCGTCCATTCCCATTGGAAAAATTGAGAATTATATTCTCCTTACTGTCGATTGATTTGACAGTGATATCTCCACTAGTCATCAACTCAAAAACACCATATTATCTTTGTTAATTAAACCAGGGTTTCCCAAACCTCTCAGCCCGCGACCCCCAAAATAACAGTGCCAGAGACTGGCGACCCCCTGTCAAGCGGAGCGAGCTTAAGTTTCACTTTCGATTGCATGATATAGCCCAGCGCAACACCTTCGTCAAACATGTTGCCACTTGTTTGTACCATTTTCAGATTTGTAATCTGTTCTTGAAAGACAATGTGTTTTTTTGGATTCCAAGAATGATATAGAACAAACAATGGATGTGTTTTATGAACATTTATCCATGCTGAAAGTAGATTTAGATGTGTTAGGAGTTATATAGAGATTATTATCTAAATATGCATCCGATGAAGCATTGCATGAAGTCTGTTGATGATCAGAGTTGGGGCTGCATAAACGTTTTTTTATTTTTGTTTTGTAGGCAGACCATGCAGGCCTCAGAGAGTTAAACTTGGGCCTGCGACCATAGTTTTACTGTATTTTATTTTGAAAATCCACAGCGGAGGTTTGTGTCGTACTATGCGGTGTATTTTGCATATCTCTCGGTAGCCAACGATCTGTGAGTCTGTTGGCTCGGACATAAACTCCGTAATAAATGTAGTCTACATTTCATAAAGAGAGAGCATTTTAAATCGCATTTGAACTAAATGCTTATAATCTAGTTGTATTGTTGATTTAATGTGTGAACGAGGCGATATAGAGAAGGTTAAACTGTCATTATTAGGCTGTAATTTATATACTGTTGGATTGGTAAGCAGGCCTATTGTTTTTGGATATTTGTGGAGTTCGGTGGTCCGTGAGTGTTTTTTCATTGGTGAAGTTGTCCTTGGTATGAAAAAGTTTGAGAAACACTGCGCTAGTGGATTGTCAAAGGGGGAGCCTCGTTGCGGGGAAATTATACAGATGGCTAGTCCGCCCCTGAAAAATGTCTATGCACACGTTGTTATTATTAATAATTGAAAACAAATTGAAAACAAAATTGACAAAACATTTATTAATCTTTTTTAATTTTCAATTTTAATTTTGTAACCATCTCGAGACCCCCACTCGGGGTGACCCCCACTTTGGGAACCCCTGAATTAAACGACTGATAGGTTTAAATTGTGTACAATGCTTTTGTGTTTTTCCCCTTCAATTCTGAGATACAACTTGTTTTCTCTTAAATGTGGAGCGCCAAAGAGACTACACTACCCACAATCCCCAGCTATTGTTGTGAGACGCCTGTCCGCTTTGCGACAAACCTCATGATGAGTCAACAAGCTCTGTGATTGGATGAAACATAAATTCATACAAAAAAAATCCAACCCTGTCTCCTAAAAATTACGTTCCCACAAAACTAAACTGCATTCTCAATTACGTTTAGCTAGAAACGTATTTTCTCCCACGTTATGTTTGTTATGAACGTATCTCAAACACGTTTATTTTCTACATATCTTTATAATTTATTGTCTTGCTTATAATAATGATAATAGTCATTTATAAATCATTTTAGAGCACACATTTGAAATCGAGAATTGGGCTCGATATATGGTTAACCTCTTAAGCCCTGAGCCTGTTTTGAAGGTTTCAGGCTCGAAAATGCTATGCCCAAAACAAATGACTATAACTTAACTTCTAAAAGGGTTATATGAATAATTTATTTTATCAAAGCAAGGTTACATCTGTGAGTTGGATGTAGAAGTGTCAGAATAAATATAGATATTTCTCAGTCAGAGTAAATTCAGATGGAACATAGTAAAAAAAGGTAAATTCTTACCCCCGCCTAAAAAAAACCCATTACTTATAGTGAACACTACCCTTGAATGATGGGATAGTAGACTAAAAGCTTTAGGAATCCAAAGTATAACATATAATAAGTACCCTGTATCAAGATTGAGGCAAAACAAGTTAAATTTGACCTTTTTAGAGAGGTTTAGCTAAAAGTAGTCCAGGCGGACTGACCTTTGGGCACATTTGGGCACATTTGGATACCATCAGTGCCATTTGACCTTTTTCAGGTACCATACTGTAAAAATAATTTTATTATCACTACAGGTAATCATTCCATCCAAATACAAGTGTTTTAAAAAAAAAAAAAATTATTTTAAAATTACATTTTTTTTGTATGTAAATGGTGTGTGTGTGTCTGTGTGTGGACTTTGCCACAGCCCTTACATGTTTATCACCCGACTAACACTTCTAGGAAGGTTTACTTACACAATAACAATTAGGAAACATAGGATAGGATTTAGTGTGGGGGGGGGGGGGGTGGTGGTGCTGCTGCTGCAGGGACTTCACCCCTCATGTCTGCAGCAAGCTGCTCCCTGAAGGACTTCTGGGTGTGTGGCTTCGTCCTGCCGGGGTCACCCCTCATCTTGTGCAGCTCCTTGTGGAGAAGGAAGCTGTTCCCCACTGCAATGTCCAGAAAATGGTAAAAAAAAAGGTCTTGTACCATTTCATGGTTTTGTGGTGAACGCTGTAGTATCCAATCAAAGCATCGGACATATCCACGCAGCCCATGCTTCTGTTGTAGTCCACCACAGCGTCAGGAACGGTAACAACCTTAGTCTTCCACACACCAGCCCGTTTCACTTTCCTCCTGACAGTCTGTCCACTGAATCAGAAGATGCAGAGGGAGGCTGAGTTAGTACTGGTGCAGACGTCCGGCGGCGTAGCTTGGATGTTGATGGCTCTGGGGCAACTGTATGCTGATCTGATGCACGTCGTAGCTCGGATGAGGCAGATGTTGATGGCTGTGATCCAGAAGCCATTTAATACTTGTCTTCCTCACTGTGAAAACAAATGTGGAAAAAACAATTACTTTGATTACTTCACTGGATTATTCTTTCAAAAATGTAACTCAAATCAGAAATAATTCCTCCAATTTAGCGTGTGTGAAATAACAGTATATATATATATACATATACATATACATATACATATACATATACATATATATATGTGTGTATACTGTTATTTCATATATATATATACTATAGCGTGTGTGAAATAACCGTATACATATATATATATACTGTTATTTCATACACGCTATAGTATATATATATGTATACTGTTATTTCACACACGCTATAGTATATATATATATAGACTGATATACAATACAGCTTTATTTATAATCTGCTAATAGTCAATGTCTGTAGAACTACAAAACAGCATCCATTTGGCGTGTGTGGAATAACAGTGTATATATATATATATATATATATATATA
Organism: Gymnodraco acuticeps; assembly: GCF_902827175.1. Taxonomy (NCBI): domain Eukaryota; kingdom Metazoa; phylum Chordata; class Actinopteri; order Perciformes; family Bathydraconidae; genus Gymnodraco; species Gymnodraco acuticeps. The sequence continues at coordinate 170,234 of NW_022989860.1, forward strand.
TATATATATATATATATATATATATATACACTGGGTGATATACAATACAGCTTTATTTATATACTGCCGTGTTATAGTCACGAAATACAATTAATCTATTTATACGTTCACCAACATGATGTTGCCATTGTTTTAGTTTCTCACGGAACGATAACGCTACAACGATGCTTCGTCCTTATCTTTCTTACAGTGCAGACGCTTTTCTGCTTGCTCTTGCCTCTGCTTACTTTTTATGCTGATTTTCCTATTCTTATTCACTGAAAACTTCGAGCAGCGGCTCCTGGACATTAACTTATCACTGGGACAGTTCATCTTCGTAAATAGACGGAGGGTTTCAGCCATATTTCAACATTTTTACGACGACGTCAGTCTTACAATAGCGTGGCCTAGCAACAGCTAAAGCCTGGTAGGCTACTGCTATTTAGCTTAAGCTAGTTGGTAGCAAAATGCCTCCGTTCTCTACAGATGACTTCCAGAAACTTATACAGAAGATGGCTGTGTTGGAAATGAAAATGCAACGGTTGGAAGTTAACGTGGAAGTGAATGGACTATGTCGTGGGAATGACACGACTTTACCAGTGTTGCAAAGTAATGGAGAAGGGTATGCTAACTCACAGCTAGTTAGCAGCTACAAGGATTCCAAGGAACAGGAGGGCTGTGTACCGGGTAATAAATCTACAAGTGGTAGTCCTCCCTGGAACTCTCTGGGTGCACAGCCTAAGAGTAAATCACTTCCATGGGATTTGGGAGGACGGATAACAGGCAGAGCCCAGAGCTCCGAAATCTGTGATGCGACCGGCTGGCCTGCATTGTTATCACCCAGGAAGAGCGCCTCTTCAACCCCTATTCATACTAGGAAACAGCAGTGGACAGCTGCTAAAGGGAGAATTACAAACAATCCTCCTAAACCACCAAGTGTGCCAATCCAGAACAGATACGCTCCGCTGACCGAGAACCGGAGATCTGATGACCTGGATAACCTGTCCTCTTCACGCAGCAGGGTAAGGACCAATAGCTACTCTAAAAGTAAAAGGCTAGAGGGAAAGCTAACGACTGGGCCTGAAACTCTGATTGTGGGTGACTCTGCTGTAAGAGATGTAAAAGGTCTGTGTAATAAGAACAACACCAAAGTACTCTGTTTTCCCAAGGATGTGGTCTCTGACTTGGCTGAGAAGATCCTGCATATTGGGGCTGAACATCCGATTGTGAAGAATGTGGTACTGCACATTGGAACAAATGATGTTGTGAAACAACAGTCAGAAGTGCTGAAAGAAGACTTTAAATGTTTGTTGGAAACTGCCAGCTCTCTAAATGCAGAGGTGTTCATCAGTGGCCCTCTACCGCCAGTCAGAAGAGGAGTGGAGAGATTCAGCAGATTGTTTGCACTGAACACCTGGCTTTCAACGGCCTGTACTGACCATTCTGTTCATTTTATTGACAATTTTAACTTTTTCTGGGATCGCAGACATCTTTTCAAGGCAAATGGAGTTTGCCTGAACAAGTCAGGAGTGAAATTGTTTATCTCTAACATATTCAACTGCCTGCGTCATCAATCTGTTCCCTCTGCCAAGGACAAGCGGCAAGAGGAATCAAAACACGAGAAAGACACAACACATCACGCAGAAAATCCTGAAGAATTATCACTGCACCCGCCTGAGGAATGTTCTGATTATGGGAGACATATGAGACACATGGAGGAGTCTCCACTGCCCCCCCCCCCCCTGTCAACGCCTTTGAGGATACTCCGTTCACCCTTTCACCCTCGCCCACCCTCCTGGAGATCGATGAACACACAAAGGAGATACAGAGGGTTGGCACCGATTCCTTCCTGGAGTTCAAAGACCAAACGAAGGCGATACGCAGGGCTGGCACCATGTCCTTTACCCCCGCTCCTCAACGACGCCCACCAAAATCACCGCAGAGACGCGCACCATCTCCCACGTCCTCATCACCGCGCCTACGTCAACCACCTCCCCCCCCTGGCAGCATGTCCTCTACCCCCGCACCATCTAGCCCGTCTCCATCACCGTGCCTACGTCGACCACCTCCCCTCCCTTCGAGGGGGCATCTGCAGTCTCCGAAGCCTGATAAGGATGTGTGTGTACAAAACACAACAAACTCTTACTGATATGTGATGGGTCCAGGCTCAAGGGCGTATGGCACTCTTAACTCTTTCCAGGACATGTCGGGGCCCTGCCTGCCAGTAGCTTTGCCGATATCTGTGTTGATAGGTAATAGATTAAGAGCGGTGAATCATAGAAACAGGAAGCGCTCAAACGTTTGTGTGAGTGTATCTAATTTAGCAGTGATTCCATGTCAGCCACAGCTAATTACAAAAAACATGACTGATAGTGTGTTTAACAAACTTAAACTAGCTTTATTAAATGTCAGGTCTTTGGCAGGAAAAACATTTTTAATCAATGATTTAATCACTGAGCACAATCTCGATTTTATGTTTTTAACAGAAACTTGGATTGAACAAAATAACAGTGCAGCTGTTCTTATCGAATCAACCCCTCCCAACTTTAGTTTTATGAGTCAGGAAAGAATGCATAAGAAAGGGGGTGGAGTTGCTATTCTGTTCAATGATTCCCTTCAATGCAGGAAGACATCGTATGGAAACTTTGATTCTTTTGAATATGTGGCCCTTCAGCTGAAATGCTCCTCTCGAGCTCTGTTCCTAAATATCTATAGACCACCCAAATACTGTGCAAGCTTTTTTGATGACTTTACTGAACTGCTGTCTATAGTGTGTATTGACTTTGACCGTCTAGTCATTGTTGGTGATTATAACATCCATGTTGACAACCCCCAGGACAGAGGGGCTAAATAACTGTTTTGTGTTCTTGATAGCTATGGACTGACTCAGCATGTGACGGAGCCCACGCACAATAAGGGGCACACTCTGGACTTAATTATCTCAAAGGGTCTGAATATCTCTAAGGTTGTGGTGACTGATGTTGCACTCTCTGACCATTCCTGTGTTTTCTTTGAGAGCTCTATTTCTGTTCACAAAAATGTTCAAAAAGAGGTAACCACAAAGCGATGTTTAACTGAAAATACTAGGGAAATGTTTACTCAGAATTTCTCTTCCACACTTGCCCCTGCCAACATCTCAGTAAATGAGCTAGTAGATCATTTTAATTCAAAAATTAAAAATGTTATAGATGCCATTGCTCCAACTAAGGTAAAGGAAGTGTCTGGCAAGAAAATATCTCCATGGAGAAAGGCCATGACCGTGAAAACAGAAAAAAGAGAATGTCGAAAAGCTGAACGCAGGTGGCGAAAAACAAATCTCCAGGTTCACTTTGAAATCTATAAAGAGAGACTTGGCCTTTATAATTTGGAATTGAAAAACGCACGACAATCGTTCTTCTCTGACATCATTACCAAAAACAAAAACAACGCACGTGCCTTGTTTGCTACCGTCGACAGACTAACTAACCCCCAGTGTCAGTAGCCTCTGAATTTCTATCCACCAGGGCGTGCAATGATTTTGCCTCCTTTTTCACTGACAAAATTCAGAAAATCAGACAAGCAGTCAGTGCCTCTGCATCAGGAACAGCAAATGTGTTGTCCCTATCTCCACTTAACATCAATTCAGACATCATGACACAATTCCATCAGATTAATGATAAAAACCTAGAGGACATTATTCAACTTCTGAAATCCTCCTCTTGCTGCCTTGATATTATTCCAACAGGATTTTTCAAAGATGTTTTGCCTTGCATGGCCTCAGATCTACTTCATATAGTAAACAAATCTCTTCACTCAGGTATTTTTCCACAGGCCCTGAAAACTGCAGTCATTAAACCGCTCTTAAAAAAGAATAATCTAGACGCTTCAGTAATGAACAATTACAGGCCCATATCAAACCTGCCATTTCTAGGTAAAATCATTGAAAAAGTTGTTTTTCAACAGTTGAGTAATTTCTTGCATTTAAATAACTGTTTTGATGTGTTCCAGTCAGGCTTTCGTCCAAACCATAGCACTGAGACTGCTCTTGTAAAGGTCTTTAATGACATCCACTTAAACACAGACAGTGGCAGAACTTCAGTGTTAGTATTATTAGATCTCAGTGCTGCGTTTGACACTGTTGACCACAGCATATTACTAGACCGACTGGAGAACTGGGTGGGACTTTCGGAAACAGTTCTGAATTGGTTTGAATCCTACTTAAAGGACAGAAACAACTTTGTTTCTATAGGTAAATACACATCTGAGTTGACAAATATGACATGTGGGGTTCCTCAAGGCTCCATCTTGGGGCCTCTTCTCTTTAACATCTACATGCTACCACTGGCTCAGATAATGAAGAACAACAAAATAAGTTACCATAGCTATGCAGATGACACACACATTTACGTAACAATTTCACCAGGAGACTATGCTCCAATTCAAACACTGAGTAAGTGCATTGAACAAATCAATGACTGGATGTGTCAGAACTTTCTCCAATTAAACAAAGATAAAACTGAGGTAATGGTTTTTGGAGCCAAGGCAGAACGTATAAAAGTTAGCGCTGAGCTTCAGTGTGCAATGTTCAAAACAACAGATAAAGCCAGAAATCTAGGTGTAGTCATGGACTCTGACCTGAGTTTCAACAGTCACATTAAAACTGTTACTAAATCAGCCTACTATCACCTAAAGAATATATCTAGGATTAAAAGACTAATGTCACAGCAGGATTTGGAAAAACTTGTCCATGCTTTATCTTCAGTAGACTCGACTACTGCAATGGTGTCTTCACAGGTCTCACTAAAAAATCTATTAGGAAGCTGCAGCTAATTCAGAACGCTGCTGCTCGAGTCCTCACTAACACTAAGAAAGTGGATCACATCACTCCAGTTCTGAAGTCTTTACACTGGCTTCCTGTGTGTCAAAGAATAGATTTCAAAATACTGCTGCTGGTTTATAAAGCACTGAATGGTTTAGGCCCAAAATACATTTCTGACCCTCCTGCTAAATTATGAACCATCCAGATCTCTCAGGTCTTCAGGGACTGGTCAGCTTTCTGTCCCCAGAGTCAGAACTAAACATGGTAAAGCAGCGTTCAGTTATTATGCTCCAAATATCTGGAACAAACTCCCAGAAACCTGCAGGTCCGCTACAACTCTGACTACTTTTAAATCCAGGCTGAAGACTTTTCTTTTTGTCGCTGCTTTTAATTGAACTATTCATATCTTAGACTGCACTGTAACTTTTATCCATGTACTTTTTTCTTTTAATGTTTAATTGACAGCACTGTAACTTTTATCCATGTATTTTTTCTTTTAATGTTTCTTTTATTAGCTTTTCTTTTTAATGACTGATTTTAAATGCCATTTTCTAAATCTCTTTCATTTTTTGTAAAGCACTTTGAATTGCCTTGTGTTGAAAAGTGCTATATAAATAAACTTGCCTTGCCTTGCCTTACAACAACAAAGCGGCGTCCATTTTGTATTTTGCGGGTGTGGAATTACTATAGATTACACCAAATACACAACTAATAGATACAAACAGAGAGAGTACATACCTTTCCTGAAGTTCCTAATCAGGGTTTCCTGCTGTTGTCTCCGTTCGCTGTGTTCTCTGTTCGCTGTGTTCGTTGCTGCTGTGCTGGAGCGGTTGTGCGGGCTGCTTCTGCTACGTCTGTGCGTAAAGCAGCCGCTGCTGGCATTATTCATACTACGCAGGATCCGATCTCTGGAACCCATAGGTCGATTTGGGTGATTGACACCTTTTTTGAAACTTTGGAGCCAATAGAATCGAGGGGGAGTTAGTAAATCCCGCTTTACACTTACGTCAAGGAGAGAGAGGCTTGCGTAAACAGCACTTGAGAAAGCCTAAACCCAGACTGCAAAACTTTATACCTACGATGCGGCCAGGAATGTAATGATGGATTATCAGGAACAATTCTAAAGTGACTAAGAGACATTGGATTAACCTTGAGCAGCGTTTTTATTCCCTTGAACACGGCTTTTGATCACAAAACAGCAACGGTAAGACATAATTATTGTTATGCTTTAGAACACTGTTGTTGTTTTCTTGCTCTGTTCTGGCTGCTCGCTCAGTGAGTTTGTGTCCTACAGTGATGATACTTATATAAAAATAATCTGTGGAGTATCAGCTTTCAGCTGATATGTAGTTTGTGCAGAACATATTAAGTTTTAAAGATCGTTTTTGCTAGTTAGCACCGGAAGTAGCATCAGCCTGTTTTCACTAAGGGCTAATGCTAACGCTTCTTGTGAGACTTGTGTTTTGTTTCGGTAAAAATGGCTCATATCATTAGGTTGCTGAGTTTTTTCCCGTTATTTGAGTATAAGACATTCATAGGTTTTTAAATATTAAGAAGCCCCCAGACGCTGTCTCCTGCAGTGACGTGTTTTTCCGCCCGGTATCGGGACTGCGGTCAAGCCAGCCGTCTTTCACTTCTGCGTGGTCAAACCAGCCGCCCCTGTATTTCGAGTGCGCGATTAGTTACAGGTTTACGGTAATGCAATAAAAACAACCCTGGCTGGGAAGCTTTCTAGTGCCCGGCCGTACACTTCTCCCGTTTCGTATGTGCAGTATTAAATATTCGACCACTTTAAAGCTACAGAAAATCCCACCGAGGAACACTTCCGGTGAGGATTTCAAAGTAAAGGATGGCATGTGGTTCATGTATATTATTTGCGATTGAGGAACAGGGTAATTTATGAGAATAATGTTAGGACTTATTGCTTCATAAACTTGTTGCACAAATACTATGAACTACTTTTACTGTGTACTTTTTGAGAATGGCAAAATTCCCTCCAGAGAACAAGAATGAGCATTTTTGTCAACTTTAATGTGGGATAAAAAACATTTCTTCCATAAGTAGTTTCTGAAACTGCCATGTTTGTACTTAGTACTTCTAGTACTACTTGCAAAAATAATATTAACTACTTTTACTGTGTACTTTTGAGTAATTTGAGTTTCAAAGTCCTCTCCAGAGAACAAGAATGAACATTTTTGTCAACTTTATTGTGGGATAAAAAACATTTCTTCCATAAGTAGTTTCTGAAACTGCCATGTTTGTACTTAGTACTTCTAGTACTACTTGCAAAAATAATATGAACTACTTTTACTGTGTACTTTTGAGTAATTTGAGTTTCAAAGTCCTCTCCGGAGAACAAGAATGAGCATTTTTGTCAACTTTAATGTGGGATAAAAAACATTTCTTCCATAAGTAGTTTCTGAAACTACCATGTTTGTACTTAGTACTTCTAGTACTACTTGCAACAATAATATGAACTACTTTTACTGTGTACTTTTGAGTAATTTGAATTTCAAAGTCCTCTCCAGAGAACAAGAATGAGCATTTTTGTCAAATTTATTGTGGGATAAAAAACATTTCTTCCATAAGTAGTTTCTGAAACTGCCATGTTTATACTTAGTACTTCTAGTACTACTTGCAAAAATAATATGAACTACTTTTACTGTGTACTTTTGAGTAATTTGAGTTTCAAAGTCCTCTCCAGAGAACAAGAATGAACATTTTTGTCAACTTTATTGTGGGATAAAAAACATTTCTTCCATAAGTAGTTTCTGAAACTGCCATGTTTGTACTTAGTACTTCTAGTACTACTTGCAAAAATAATATGAACTACTTTTACTGTGTACTTTTGAGTAATTTGAGTTTCAAAGTCCTCTCCGGAGAACAAGAATGAGCATTTTTGTCAACTTTAATGTGGGATAAAAAACATTTCTTCCATAAGTAGTTTCTGAAACTACCATGTTTGTACTTAGTACTTCTAGTACTACATGCAAAAATAATATGAACTACTTTTACTGTGTACTTTTGAGTAATTTGAGTTTCAAAGTCCTCTCCAGAGAACAAGAATGAGCATTTTTGTCAAATTTATTGTGGGATAAAAAACATTTCTTCCATAAGTAGTTTCTGAAACTGCCATGTTTATACTTAGTACTTCTAGTACTACTTTCAAAAATAATATGAACTACTTTTACTGTGTACTTTTGAGTAATTTGAGTTTCAAAGTCCTCTCCAGAGAACAAGAATGAACATTTTTGTCAACTTTATTGTGGGATAAAAAACATTTCTTCCATAAGTAGTTTCTGAAACTGCCATGTTTGTACTTAGTACTTCTAGTACTACTTACAAAAATAATATGAACTACTTTTACTGTGTACTTTTGAGTAATTTGAGTTTCAAAGTCCTCTCCGGAGAACAAGAATGAGCATTTTTGTCAACTTTTAATGTGGGATAAAAAACATTTCTTCCATAAGTAGTTTCTGAAACTACCATGTCTGTACTTAGTACTTCTAGTACTACATGCAAAAATAATATGAACTACTTTTACCGTGTACTTTTGAGTAATTTGAATTTCAAAGTCCTCTCCAGAGAACAAGAATGAGCATTTTTGTCAACTTTATTGTGGAATAAAAAACATTTCTTCCATAAGTAGTTTCTGAAACTACCATGTTTGTACTTAGTACTTCTAGTACTACTTGCAAAAATAATATGAACTACTTTTACTGTGTACTTTTGAGTAATTTGAGTTTCAAAGTCCTCTCTGGAGAACAAGAATGAGTTTTTTTGTCAACTTTAATGTGGGATAAAAAACATTTCTTCCATAAGTAGTTTCTGAAACTACCATGTTTGTACTTAGTACTTCTAGTACTACTTGCAAAAATAATATGAACTACTTTTACTGTGTACTTTTGAGTAATTTGAGTTTCAAAGTCCTCTCCGGAGAACAAGAATGAGCATTTTTCTCAACTTTAATGTGGGATAAAAAACATTTCTTCCATAAGTAGTTTCTGAAACTACCATGTTTGTACTTATTACTTCTAGTACTACATGCAAAAATAATATGAACTACTTTTACTGTGTACTTTTGAGTAATTTGAGTTTCAAAGTCCTCTCCAGAGAACAAGAATGAACATTTTTGTCAACTTTATTGTGGGATAAAAAACATTTCTTCCATAAGTAGTTTCTGAAACTGCCATGTTTGTACTTAGTCCTTCTAGGACTACTTGCAAAAATAATATGAACTACTTTTACTGTCTACTTTTTCAGTAATCCAATGGCAAATTCACTCCTAGAGAATGTATTATTTCCACCACCATGTTTGACTGCTCAACCCTGTCTCCTAAAAAGTACGTTCCCACAGAACTAAACTGCATTCTCAATTACGTTTAGCTAGAAACGTATTTTCTACCATGTTACGTTCGTTATCAATATCTTCAGCTTTCTGTCCCCAGAGTCAGAACTAAACATGGTAAAGCAGCGTTCACTTATTATGCACCAAATATCTGGAACAAACTCCCAGAAACCTGCAGGTCCACTGCAACTCTGACTACTTTTAAATCCAGGCTGAAGACTTTTCTTTTTGTCGCTGCTTTTAATTGAACTATTCATATCTTAGACTGCACTGTAACTTTTATCCATGTATTTTTTCTTTTAATGTTTATTGTATTAGCTTTTCTTTTAAATGACTGATTTTAAATGCCATTTTCTTAATGTCTTTCATTTTTGTAAAGCACTTTGAATTGCCTTGTGTTGAAAAGTGCAATATAAATAAACTTGCCTTGCCTTGCCTATGAACGTATCTCAAATACATTTATTTTCTACATATCTTCTAGCAACATATTTTCTCCCACGTTACGTTCGTTATGAACGTATCTCTAATACGTTTATTTTCTACATATCTTTGCCATTTATTGTCTTGCTTATAATAATGATAATAGTCATTTATAAATATCATTGTAGAGCACACATTTGAAATCAGTAGGCAAGGCTGTAATTTTGCCAGCTGTTACTCTCATGAGCGAGGCAGAAAATAATAGTTTCAACATGCCAAAAAGCTGCCGTGTCGTTTACTGCACCTCAAAGATTAAAACAAATCCAGAGTTACAGGTTTCTGTACCACCTCTAAGAAGAAAGGACAGTAACAGAAGATCTCTGTGACGCCAGATGTGGTGTTGTTAATGCGATATGATATCCGAAAAAAAATGCAGTTTAGGATGGTCGAAGACACTACACTACCCATAATCCCCAGCTATCGTTTGGGAGTACAGTCCCGTTGACAAACCCCGTGATTAATCTTCAAGCTCTGGGATTGGATGTTGGAGTGGCAGTGCGCCAAGGTTACGCAGAGCATCAAGCTCTTTGAAATGGAACGAAACCACGGCAGACCATTCAAAACTGGACTTGAACGCCCCCCGAGAACTACACATGCTGGCTATTGTGTTTCACAACATGTTCTCTATGGCACGTCTCTACTGGGAATTGTAGTTTTAAAAGATGTTTTCGTTTTCCCCAAAATTAGAAGTTGACAGTATTAAACTGTGTACAGCCCTGGAGGTTTAGGCGATAGGAAACACATTGGTGTGTACACATTTAAAACATGTAATTACTAAATGGGGGAAAATCGCTTGTATCTGTAAGGGAAACTTCTGTGTAGCAATGCAGTGGGAGTCACCGACTCAGGAAGGAGACACGGTAGAGCAGGAGCTTTGATGTCAAACCACTGATGATTTATTTGGAGTTACGGCCGGAGACATCACAAGTCACAGCAGTCCCGGTGAGACTGCACGGGTGGGTTGCCACGTCAATTCTGGAGCGCCTCTCTCTTGCTAGCCCATTTAACTGGTTTCACAGAGAGTAATCAACATATTTTGATAAGATAGCTTTAGACAGTTGGGCACACTGAGTTACCTGCGTCCGCCACTTATGGCCTCGAACAGGGGCGGACTGGGGGGGAAAAGTGGCCCGGGGATTAATTGACAGACAGGCCCACTTAATGCGCGGCATGTATCGGCCGGCCGGTGACGAAAGTATGTTACTTAACAAAAAACCCTATGCATTTTATGTTATTTTGGACAATTATTCATATAGTAATCACATTACCTGAGCCCTTGAGTTGCCTAGAGCAAAATAGTTACGGCATATATTTAGTGATTTTAATGTTAACAGATCATTGATGCAATAACATTTTGACCCAATTTGCCTAACTTGACACATGGAATAAAACATGGGCGTAGGAAGCATCCTCAATGTGGGTGAGACAATTTAACAGGGGGTGTGGGCAGGTGGTGGACCTCACCTCCTCTAGGGGGGTCCAGGGTTAAGCTCCCCCGGGAAGATTATTTTTTAAATGTTGAAGTTAAATGCATCAATCTGGTGCAAAATTAGGGACTAAATCTATGGCAGTCAGTAGGGGCTTGGACTGTGAGCCGTAGGGTCGCCGGTTCAAGTCCCCAACCAGACCTACATTTGGAGTGTGGACTTCTACTTGGAGAGGTCCCAGTTCACCTCCTGCCCTGCCGTGGTGCCCTTGAGCAAGGCACCGGACATCCCCCTTCCCCCCTCACTCCCATTGCTCCGCGGGCGCTGTACAATAGCTGCCCACTGCTCCTAGTACACCCATATAAAACAGAACTGTAAACAGATTAACTTTTTCTTTCAACATTTATTTGAACAGCAAGTGGAGGCAAAAGTGACTGCACCCAAAACAATAAACCTGCTAGCTAACTAGCCTAAACTCAGTAGCAGAATGTGGGCAACACGTTCTTCTCCACAGCCGCGCGACCTCTGAGTCAGACGTCACTTCCCCCTTTTCTATCCTACGGGTTACAGCCGTACAGCCACTCCCCCTGAACCCTGTTGTAACAACATAATAAACTTTTTGGGGATGCAGCTTGGGATGTGAGGACATGGCTTAGAAAGGGCGTGTCGCCTTCTGTCCTGCCAGTGTTGGCAGGACATTAATTAAAATGTCGAACTCGGACTTCATTTTAAGGACATTTCGGCCAGGGGTGTAGAGCTATATTTGTTTAAGCACCGGATTGGCAAAACAGGAGAATGTGCACCAGTCTGCCTTGATCTATGTATTCATGTCTGTGACTCTCACAGTATCTGCTGCCCACAGCTGTTTTATAGAAGAAAACCTCCTTCACTTCATGAAATCTCTGCAGCACCAGGAGGCAGCGGGAGGGTTAACTCAGCCTCTGAGAAGAGGAGCGCGCAGTGCCTTTCACGCACCGCCTTCACTGTGTTTACCTTCAGAATCATTAGAAAGGCTAAAGAGCGGTGTGGCTGATGTGTTTTAACCACACACACCTCTACACACACAAACACACGATTTAAACGCAGACTTTTGTTCCTCCATGTTACGTTGTTATTGTTTCACTGAGCGGACCCGCACATTTTTTTCAAACGCTCCCCTTTTTGGTCCATCTGCGCGGTTTTGTGGGCTGTGATGATTCGGCTGTACCTTTAGTAATGAATATTAAATGTTGTGAGGAAATCTTTCCACCAATAATTCCAATAAGTAATCCAAAATGTATTCACTTCAGGTTTACGAAAGTAACTGTAATCAGATTACTCGTTTTTCAAATGTAACGCGAGCTGAATACAGTTACTTGATTTTTGTATTCTGATTACGTTACGCCGTTACATGTATTCCGTTACAACCCAACCCTGGCCACACCCCACTGGGCTGGGCTGGGCCGGAACACTTACAAATGTGGGCCGGTAGGATTTAGGTAAGCAAAAAAAAAATAAGGGAGTGGCCGGAACACCTACAAATGTGGGCCGGTAGGATTTAGGCAAAAAAAAAAGATTTTTTTTTTTCTTTTTTTATAAACTTTTTTTTTTTTTTTTGGCTCTCCGGCCCACACACAGCACCGGCCCACCGGGGAAACTGGCCTCGAATATGTCATACCCTGGAGTCCACAAACAACAAAGAAGGAAGTGTCCCAGTGCACCCACAACAAAGACCATCTGTGACCGGTCACAGAATGGGAACAATAACATTATGGCTGAAGCAGCCTATTTCCTTAAAGGAGATAAACAGACGTCAGGGTTGGTCCTGTACGTCATATCTAGGAGTCTATAGGACAATTATTTCCCTAACAGTATCCATAATGGGCAGCATTAATATATACCCACATGACAGCTCATTGTTACTTTGTAATTCTACTCCACAATTCAGAGGTTAACCTGGTATTTTTACAATCTGTTAATGCCACAAATTAAGAGGTGTAATGTAACTAAGAAAATAAACTGAAGTTCTGTAATTAAATAAAGTTTTGAGGTACTTGTACTTCACTGTAATTTCCATTTTATGCTACTTTATTAATAAATAAATTCTACTCCACTATATTTTCCAGGCAAATATGGTACTTTTTACTCCACTAAATGTATTTGTTAACTTTAACTTCTATGTAGTTTGACGATTAATATTATTAATATACAATAAAAATAAACAAATAATATGATGTATGGTTATAGATTAAGCGACCCAACAGTATATACTACTGTAATTATAATGATTCCCACCTTTACCCGCTGCAACATTAAAGATGAACACATTAAGGCATCAATAATTATATTCCAGTAATATATATTATTCTTAAATGGGGCATTCTGCACTACTATTTGTGTAAGTACATTTTGATGCCAAGTCTTGTACTTTTATTTAAGGAAGGTTTTTGAATGCATAACTTTTACTGGTTGAGTTCAAATTGAAGTTTATGTTTGAAGATGGGACCGGCCATCAAGAGCAAGAGCGCTATGGCTGGTGTGATCCCATGTTATACCCAGTTTACATGTTTTAAATAAACTTATGAATACATTTACAATTAACATATGTATCTTTATAAATATACCATGTTTATAATCATTTACTGGTCCATGCCGCTTTTGTGCTTTTTTTTTAACCTACATAAATCCTCTCCCGTTTGTTATTGTGATAGACACCTATCTTTCCCACCAATCAGCAAGTGCATTGTCACAGAACCCACCTATTCACCTCAAAAATGTTCATTCTTGTTCTCTGGAGAGGACTTTGAAACTCAAATTACTCAAAAGTACACAGTAAAAGTAGTTCATATTATTTTTGCAAGTAGTACTAGAAGTACTAAGTACAAACATGGCAGTTTCAGAAACTACTTATGGAAGAAATGTTTTTTATCCCACAATAAAGTTGACAAAAATGCTCATTCTTGTTCTCCGGAGAGGACTTTGAAACTCAAATTACTCAAAAGTACAGAGTAAAAGTAGTTCATATTATTTTTGCAAGTAGTACTAGAAGTACTAAGTACAAACATGGCAGTTTCAGAAACTACTTATGGAAGAAATGTTTTTTATCCCACATTAAAGTTGACAAAAATGCTCATTCTTGTTCTCCGGAGAGGACTTTGAAACTCAAATTACTCAAAAGTACACAGTAAAAGTAGTTCATATTATTTTTTCAAGTAGTACTAGAAGTACTAAGTACAAACATGGCAGTTTTAGAAACTACTTAGGGAAGAAATGTTTTTTATCCCACAATAAAGTTGACAAAAATGTTCATTCTTGTTCTCTGGAGAGGACTTTGAAACTCAAATTACTCAAAAGTACACAGTAAAAGTAGTTAATATTAATTTTGCAAGTAGTACTAGAAGTACTAAGTACAAACATGGCAGTTTCAGAAACTACTTATGGAAGAAATGTTTTTTATCCCACAATAAAGTTGACAAAAATGTTCATTCTTGTTCTCTGGAGAGGACTTTGAAACTCAAATTACTCAAAAGTACACAGTAAAAGTAGTTCATATTATTTTTGCAAGTAGTACTAGAAGTACTAAGTACAAACATGGCAGTTTCAGAAACTACTTATGAAAGAAATATTTTTTATCCCACAATAAAGTTGACAAAAATGTTCATTCTTGTTCTCCGGAGAGGACTTTGAAACTCAAATTACTCAAAGTACACAGTAAAAGTAGTTCATATTATTTTTGCAAGTAGTACTAGAAGTACTAAGTACAAACATGGCAGTTTCAGAAACTACTTATGGAAGAAATCTTTTTTATCCCACATTAAAGTTGACAAAAATGCTCATTCTTGTTCTCCGGAGAGGACTTTGAAACTCAAATTACTCAAAAGTACACAGTAAAAGTAGTTCATATTATTTTTGCAAGTAGTACTAGAAGTACTAAGTACAAACATGGCAGTTTCAGAAACTACTTATGGAAGAAATGTTTTTTATCCCACAATAAAGTTGACAAAAATGTTCATTCTTGTTCTCTGGAGAGGACTTGGAAACTCAAATTACTCAAAAGTACACAGTAAAAGTAGTTCATATTATTTTTGAAAGTAGTACTAGAAGTACTAAGTACAAACATGGCAGTTTCAGAAATGTTTTTTATCCCACATTAAAGTTGACAAAAATGCTCATTCTTGTTCTCCGTAGAGGACTTTGAAACTCAAATTACTCAAAAGTACACAGTAAAAGTAGTTCATATTATTTTTGCAAGTAGTACTAGAAGTACTAAGTACAAACATGGCAGTTTCAGAAACTACTTATGGAAGAAATGTTTTTTATCCCACAATAAAGTCGACAAAAATGTTCATTCTTGTTCTCTGGAGAGGACTTTGAAACTCAAATTACTCAAAAGTACACAGTAAAAGTAGTTCATATTATTTTTGCAAGTAGTACTAGAAGTACTAAGTACAAACATGGCAGTTTCAGAAACTACTTATGGAAGAAATGTTTTTTATCCCACAATAAAGTTGACAAAAATGTTCATTCTTGTTCTCTGGAGAGGACTTTGAAACTCAAATTACTCAAAAGTACACAGTAAAAGTAGTTCATATTATTTTTGAAAGTAGTACTAGAAGTACTAAGTACAAACATGGCAGTTTCAGAAATGTTTTTTATCCCACATTAAAGTTGACAAAAATGCTCATTCTTGTTCTCCGGAGAGGACTTTGAAACTCAAATTACTCAAAAGTACACAGTAAAAGTAGTTCATATTATTTTTGCAAGTAGTACTAGAAGTACTAAGTACAAACATGGCAGTTTCAGAAACTACTTATGGAAGAAATATTTTTTATCCCACAATAAAGTTGACAAAAATGTTCATTCTTGTTCTCTGGAGAGGACTTTGAAACTCAAATTACTCAAAAGTACACAGTAAAAGTAGTTCATATTATTTTTGAAAGTAGTACTAGAAGTACTAAGTACAAACATGGCAGTTTCAGAAATGTTTTTTATCCCACATTAAAGTTGACAAAAATGCTCATTCTTGTTCTCCGGAGAGGACTTTGAAACTCAAATTACTCAAAAGTACACAGTAAAAGTAGTTCATATTATTTTTGCAAGTAGTACTAGAAGTACTAAGTACAAACATGGCAGTTTCAGAAACTACTTATGGAAGAAATGTTTTTTATCCCACAATAAAGTTGACAAAAATGTTCATTCTTGTTCTCTGGAGAGGACTTTGAAACTCAAATTACTCAAAAGTACACAGTAAAAGTAGTTCATATTATTTTTGCAAGTAGTACTAGAAGTACTAAGTACAAACATGGTAGTTTCAGAAACTACTTATGGAAGAAATGTTTTTTATCCCACATTAAAGTTGACAAAAATGCTCATTCTTGTTCTCTGGAGGGAATTTTGCCATTCTCAAAAAGTACACAGTAAAAGTAGTTCATAGTATTTGTGCAACAAGTTTATGAAGCAATAAGTCCTATCATTATTCTCATAAATTACCCTGTTCCTCAATCGCAAATAATATAATTGAACCACATGCCATCCTTTACTTTGAAATCCTCACCGGAAGTGTTCCTGCACATACGAAACGTCCAGCTTCCCAGGGTTGTTTTATTGCATTACCGTAAACCTGTAACTAATCGCGCACTCGAAATACAGGGGCGGCTGGTTTGACCACGCAAAAGTGAAAGACGGCTGGCTTGACCGCAGTGTATCAGGGGGGCCGGGTTTAAGAGGTTAAATTAAAATCAGTAGGCGAGGCTGTAATTTCGCCAGCTGTTACTCTCATGAGCGAGGCAGAAGATAATAGTTTTAACATGCCAAAAAGCTGCTGTGTCGTTTATTGCACCTCAAACATTAAAACAAATCCAGAGTTACGTGTTTCTGTACTTCCTCTAAGAAGAAAGGACAGTAACAGAAGATCTCTGTGGCTTCAGGCTTGATCGCCGTTCAAATGACAGCGTTGGTTTCCCCAAAAGTGGGCGGGGCTGTAAAGTGACGTAGATTTTACTCTCATCTATTATTCAAAACCATTCTATTTATTCTAACGTAAATTACATGCCAGTGTTTTATCTTTTTATTTAGCGATTTGTTTTTGCATGTTTAACTGGGAATGTTTTCATGTTTGCTGATTGGATGTTTTAGCCGCAATGCACGTTGGGAGGTTTAGGCGATAGAAAAAAAATTGGTGTGTACACATTTCTTGTGCACCGCCAAATGTGTTAGTCAGTCATGTTTCATGTTGTTTATTTTGTATTGTTTTTCACTTCCTGTTTTGTTTTTGTCACGTCTCACTTCAGGTTCCTTGACTCTCTTTCCTTATGTGTTCTCCCGCCCTCATTACATTACATTACATTGCATTTATCCAAAGCGACTTACAATAAGTACATTCGACCAGGAAGACACAACCTTGAAGAAAACAGAATCATATAAGTACATCAGGTTTCATAGAGCCAAACATTTCAAGTGCTACTCAACTGGCTTTAGATAAGCCAGTCCTTTATTAGTATATAAGTGCTTTGTTAATAGTTCTATCGCTCGAAGTGGAGTCGAAAGAGATGAGTTTTCAGTTTGCGCCGGAAGATGTGCAAGCTATCTGCTGTCCTGATGTCAATGGGGAGCTCATTCCACCATCTTGGAGCCAGGATAGCAACGTCAGCCCCGCCCCTGATTGTTTTCACCTGTGTCTTGTTGTTGAGTGTTTAAATTCCCCAGTCTCCCAGTGTTCAGTGTCAGTTTGTCTTGTCCTGTCCTCATGCCAAAACTCTGCTCCTCACGTTTTGCTCTTTTTGTTACATGCGTTATTCATGCTCCTGAAACTTATTGTAAGTTTGTTCCTCACGTTGTGAGTGATCTTTTGTTGTGCTTTTGTAAAACCTATTTTTGTTCGCCTCGTTAAGAGTGCCGATATCTTTTTTGGAATATCCTTTTTTGGCAAATAAAGTATATTACTTGTACTTTATCTCTGGCTCCTGGGTCGTGCATTTGAGTCATTTTCTTCCTTGTGTATCCAAGTTCGTAACAGAAGGAACTGACCACAATGGACTCAGCCGACCCAAAAGCTCTTCACCCCGCCCTGTCAGCCCAAGGCGTGAGGATTTTTCATCACGAGGAACAGCTGGGATTAATCAGCCAAGGAGTGCAGGCACTGGTAGGAAACCAGGCCAAGCTCTAAGTTTCCGTCTCTGCACAGATACGACAGCTGACGGATCAGATGCAGCAGTTCATCACTCACCTTCAGACTGCTCCGCCGATGACGTCAGTCACAGCTGACCGCCTGCATGTCGCGGATCCTGTTGACGCTGTCAATCCGAGCCAGGCTGTTTCCTCCTCACTACGGCTGGCTCTCCCGGAGAGGTTTTCCGGAGATTCCATAAATTGCAGAGCTTTCCTGGTGCAGTGCGACCTGCATTTCCAACACAACCCAGGGGCTTTTTCATCAGACCATGGTAAAGTGGCGTTCATTGTGTCCCATTTAACGGGAAGAGCTGCAGCCTGGGCTACTGCAGAATGGTCCAGAGACACTGAACTATGTTACTCATTAACCGACATCACAGACACTATGAGTCGTATTTTTGACCATTCATCACCTGCAACAGAAGCCAGCCGAAGACTACTTCAGATGCGCCAGCATAATCGCCAGGTGGTGGATTATGCTATCGAGTTTCGCACGGCAGCAGCGGACAGCGGGTGGAATGTTCCGGCTCTTGGTATCACGGGACCTGGAGTCTCTCATCGCCGTTTCCATCCGGATCGACAACCGTCTTCGGGAAAGAGAGAGAGAACGTCGACGCAGCCGTGACGCACATCCCAGTTTCCAGGGCTTTTCTCAGCGAGCCGTTCCACCAGAGGAGGTTTTCCAGCCAGCGGATTCGGTCCATTGGAGGACAGCACCTCCGCCTGTTGCAGATAAACCCATGCAGTTGGGAAGGACCAGGCTTTCCGTGGAGGAGAGACAGCGCCGGCTACGAGAAAGGTGTTGTTTCTACTGTGGCCAGCCGGATCACCAACTCGCGTCATGTCCGGGAAAAGATCAAGCTTACCAGCCAAGAGGAGGGCGCTGGTGAGCAAGCTTCCCACAGACTTTCCTCCTCGACCAGTTACCAAGGTAAACATTTTTATTAATGATCAGGTCATTGACCTGAAATAAAGTATATTACTTGTACTTTATCTCTGGCTCCTGGGTCGTGCATTTAGACTCAGGAGCGGACGAAAGTCTTATGGATTGGGGCATAGTCAAACGTTTCCATCCGGATCGACAACCGTCTTCGGGAAAGAGAGAGAGAACGTCGACGCAGCCGTGACGCACATCCCAGTTTCCAGGGCTTTTCTCAGCGAGCCGTTCCACCAGAGGAGGTTTTCCAGCCAGCGGATTCGGTCCGTTGGAGGACAGCACCTCCGCCTGTTGCAGATAAACCCATGCAGTTGGGAAGGACCAGGCTTTCCGTGGAGGAGAGACAGCGCCGGCTACGAGAAAGGTGTTGTTTCTACTGTGGCCAGCCGGGTCACCAACTCGCGTCATGTCCGGGAAAAGATCAAGCTTACCAGCCAAGAGGAGGGCGCTGGTGAGCAAGCTTCCCACAGACTTTCCTCCTCGACCAGTTACCAAGGTAAACATTTTTATTAATGATCAGGTCATTGACCTGAAATAAAGTATATTACTTGTACTTTATCTCTGGCTCCTGGGTCGGTGCTAATAGACTCAGGAGCGGACGAAAGTCTTATGGATTGGGGCATAGTCAAACAGCTTTGTATAAAGACTGTTCCTCTATCTTCCCCCATTAACGCCAGTGCTTTAGACGGACGTTTGTTGTTTACAGTAACCCACTGCACAGAACCTATCCAGATTACTGTAAATAATGACCACACTGAAGTTATGCAGTTTCACATTTTTGAATCTGCTCAGCATCCGATTATTTTGGGTTTTCCGTGGTTAAAAATCCACAACCCACACATTGACTGGCGCTCAGGAAAAATTAAGGAGTGGGGAGAGGATTGCATCAACAGGTGTAAACATTCACGCTCTGTTAAGGCACCAACAGACCCTAGTAGGATCGTCATAGATCACCCAGACTATCCTGACCTACAGAAAGTACCTTTATGTTATCACGATCTAAAGGAAGCCTTTAACAAATCAAAAGCCATGTCGCTACCTCCTCACCGACCTTTTGATTGCCCCATTGATCTTCTACCGGGGGCTCCCATTCCCAAGGGAAGACTGTATTCGATCTCAAGGCCAGAGAGCGGCAATGGACGACTACATTTCCTCGTCTCTTAAATCAGGGATTATCCATCCTTCATCTTCCCCAGCTGGAGCGGGGGGGTTTTTTGTAGGAAAGAAGGACGGTTCTCTGAGACCTTGCATAGACTACAGCCCTCTTAATGACATTACGGTGAAAAAACGCTATCCTCTGTCACTCATGTCCTCTGCTTTCAAGCTACTTTAGACTGCCAAGATTTTTACCAAGCTGGACTTAAGAAATGCATATCACTTGGTTAGAATAAGGGAAGGGGATGAGTGGAAAACAGGGTTTAACACTCAGAGCGGTCACTATGAATACCTTGTGATGCCTTTTGGACTTTGTAATGCACCGGCTGTGTTTCAGGGTCTTGTAAATGAGGTGTTGCGTGAATTTTTGAATGTTTCTGTGTTTGTGTACCTTGATGACATTTTGATTTTCTCACCAGACTCTAAGTCCCATGTTCACCATGTCCATCAGGTTCTGCAGAAACTACTCGAAAATCAATTGTATGTCAAGGCAGAAAAGTGTGAGTTCCACGTAGAAAAGGTGGCCTTCCTAGGATATATAATCTCACCAAACCAGATTCAGATGGAACCTACTAAAGTCAGTGCAGTTTCCAAGTGGCCAACACCAGACTCCAGGAAGAAGGTTAAGCAGTTCTTAGGGTTTGCAAACTTCTACAGAAGGTTTATAAGAAACTTCAGTTCTGTAGCTGCTCCTCTGCATGTTCTAACTTCTCCTAAAGTTCCCTTCAAGTGGACTCCCCAGGCTGACTGCGCTTTCCAGCTCCTCAGGGAGAGGTTCACCACAGCTCCCATTCTCACCATTCCGGATCCCCAGCGCCAGTTTGTGGTCGAGGTCGATGCTTCCAATGAGGGAATTGGAGGCGTTTTGTCCCAAAAATCCATGAAGGACAACAGGATACACCCATGTGCCTTCCTGTCGCGTAAATTGACGACGGCAGATGTGGGGAATAAGGAACTATTAGCTGTAAAATCTGCTCTTGAAGAATGGAGACACTGGTTGGAGGGGGCAGAACAGCCGTTCTTAGTCTGGACAGACCATAAGAACCTGGAGTATATGAGAAAGGCTAAACGCCTCAACTCTCGGCAGGCCAGGTGGACTCTATTTTTCAGTAGGTTCAATTTCACTCTCTCTTTCCGCCCCGGATCTCAGAATCAAAAGCTTGATGCCTTGTCTCGCCTTTTCAAACCAGAACCTTTTTCTGTAGAGCCCAAGACCATCCTTCCGTTAAACCGTATGGTCGGAGCCTTTTCCTGGCAAATAGAATTGGACGTTAAGCAGGCTAATATATTGAACCCGGCACCTAGCAAGTTTCCAAACCACCTGCACTGTTCCTGTGTCTCTCCACTCCAAGGTCATCCACTGGGCCCACACGTCTGTGCTCTCGTGCCACCCTGGAGTTAAAAGGACTATGTGCAGGATTAAGCAGCATTTCTGGTGGCCAGCCATGAAGAAGGATGTGCAGGAGTACGTAGCAGCTTGTCCGGTGTGTGCTTGCAATACAACCTCGTCCCAGGTCAAGATGGGTTTGCTCCAACCGCTGCCGATTACTCAACGTCCCTGGTCACACATATCTATGGACTTTGTGACAGGTCTCCCCTCGTCCAGAGGCAAAACTACGGTCCTGACAGTGGTGGACCTGTTCTCCAAGATGGTTCATTTCATTCCTCTAACCAAGTTCCCCTCTGCCAAGGGTACCGCAGAGGTCATGATGACCCATATATTACATTGCATTTAACTGACGCTTTTATCCAAAGCGACTTGCAATAAGTACATTCGACCAGGAAGACACAACCTTGAAGAAAACAGAATCATATAAGTACATCAGGTTTCATAGAGCCAAACATTTCAAGTGCTACTCAACTGGCTATAGATAAGCCAGTCCTTTATTAGTATATAAGTGCTCTGTTAGCAGTTCTTTGTTAGTAATTCTATCGCTCGAAGTGGAGTCGAAAGAGATGAGTTTTCAGTCTGCGCCGGAAGATGTGCAGGCTTTCTGCTGTCCTGATTTCAATGGGGAGCTCATTCCACCATTTTGGAGCCAGGATAGCAAACCCACGTGTTTTTGCTGATGGGAACTTGGTTCCCCCTCGCAGCGAGGGTGCAGCGAGTCGTTTGGCTGTTGCAGAGCGAAGTGCACGTGCTGGGGTGTACCGTTTAACCATGTCCTGGATGTAGGAAGGGCCAGATCCATTCGCAGCATCGTATGCAAGTACCAGTGTCTTGAAGTGGATTCTAGCAGTTACTGGAAGCCAGTGAAGTGAGCGGAGGAGCGGCGTGGTGTGGGAAAATGTTGGAAGGTTGAAGACCAGACGAGCCGCTGCATTCTGGATGAGCTGCAGAGGTCGGATGGCACATGCAGGTAGACCATCAGCCAGGAGGGAGTTGCAGTAGTCTAGGCGTGAGATGACGAGAGCCTGGACCAGAACCTGCGTCGCTTTCTGGGTCAGGAGGGGACGCAGGGCCGTTTCTTCCTATAGGCGGACCCCGCGGCCACTAAGGGGCCCCCAAGCTGAAAGTTTTTTTTTTTTTTTTATTCATCCGAATAACAAAAAAAGTTTAATTCATACACACAAAGATGAACACAATTAGTAGAAGTGGGAGGGCTGAAGCATAGCTTGTGGAAAGTAGCCCTCCCGTGCATCATCCTAATACAGCGGCATTATTGCGTCAAACGTATAGAAATTAAGGAGTACAAAAAAATAAAGAAAACAGGAGAAAAAATTAAATAAAAGTTAGGGCAGGAAAACAATAAATGGATATATATGAAAACTAGATATAGGGTCATTTTCTGCACATGTCAATAGCAGTTTCAACTATCTTTTTTTGGAAATTAAAATACTATATATAAATATATACACATGTACTTGGCAAATGAATAATAATAATAATATATGCATAATTGCATATAAACATTGTGAACATTTATTTTCAAGTGACTTTTTTTACATCATATGTTCACGCTGTGGTTTGGAACTGCTTTTGAATGTTATTAGGCATTTTCTTATGGAAAATGTTGTGCATAATCAGTACTGTTTTAAGCTGTACTATGTCAACACATTTTAATAGATAGAGTTTTTTTAAATATGGGAGTTGTGTGTTCATATTTACCAACACCACAGACTATTCGTAATACTTTTTTTTGGGATGTTATTATTTTTTGTAGATTTATTGAGTACGTGTTTCCCCATATTTCGGAGCAGTAGTAAAGGTAAGGGAGAAATAGACTGTTATAAAGAGTATATTTTCTTCAAGAATGTTCTTAGTATGATACAAAATACCTATTGTTTTTGACAGTTTAGTCTGTACATAATTTATATGGTGCTTCCAATTGAGTTTTTCGTCAACAAGCAGTCCTAAAAATGTACATGCACCAACTTTTTCTATCTCTGTATTGCAAATCCGTATAATACAGTCATTTCTACTCTCAGACTTCGTATTGAATAACATGTAATTTGTCTATCATAAATCTAATCGATAGATTTATGATTAGAAAATTATAAAAGTAGGGTAGACATGTGGATATTATCCGGCTGAACAAAACGTGCATTTATCTAACAGGTACGTTTCCCACAGATCTTATTTTGAGCTATTTTCTAAAATCCCATGGAGAAATATCATTGCTTTTTTGTGGAGGGAAGCCATGCGCAGCTTACTTCCTGGTTTTAGGACGCGTCTCTCTCCTCCTCTTCACACACCACACTTTTCGCGGCACACGTACTTACAGCCAATCAGCTCTGAATTATGTGAGATGACGTATGGTGGGGATGGCAGCTCTATGTCCCTATGGTCATTATTTTTTTGCCACACACATTAAATAGGACAATACACTGAGCATGCGCAGTGTAGTTTGTATAGTCACCGTTCACTTAGACAGTGAGAGGGAGGGGCATGATCGGGTTTTGTCCCACATGGCTCTAAACAGCTCAATAGGCACACACTGTAGACACTAATTAGAAGAATACAGACTAAAACAGCAATGTACAGACAAATCAGATGATTAACCATGATCTTAAAATATATTTTCTGCGGAAGGGATCGAGGTTGTAAACAGAACCGGAAAATGGTCTGAGATATGTGTTGCTGCACAGATTTCATCCACAGATACAGACAGTCCGAACGATAAAACTAAATCTAAAATGTGTCCTTTTTCGTGTGTTGGGCCAGCCACGGACTAAGTGAGACCAAAAGAATCAAGGAGATTTAAAAAGTCCCTAACCAGAGGTTTGGACTCGCAACACACATGGATATTAAAATCTCCGGAAATCAAGACACGATCATATTTCACCATGATCCCGGACAGAAAGTCAGAAAAGTCATTTATAAAATCCTTATTGCACTTTGGCGGACGATGCACGACTGCGCAGAGTATAGGTGAGGCCGGGTTCAGTTCAAAGAGCTGCAACTCAAAGCTAGCATAGCTAGTTACAGGGTGAAGCAATCGGCATTGGAGGCTAGCTCTAAACACTGATGCAATGCCCCCACCGAGGCCGGTGGTACGGGGGGAGCTGAAGAAAGTACAGTCAGGAGGAAGAAGTTCAGAGAACGGTGTACGCCAGCGTGGACCCAGGTCTCCGTCAGAAACCATCGGCTCATGCCTTGATTAGACGCCAGAGGTGTGGACTCGAGTCACATGACTTGGACTCGAGTCAGACTCGAGTCACACATTTTATGACTTGAGACTCGACTTGACAACATCACAAAAGACTTGCGACTCGACTTGGACTTGAACACCAATGACTCGGGACTTGACTTGGACTTGAGCCTTCTGACTTGAGGTGACTTGCTACTTTAATTCAGAGGTCTCCAACACGCCGATCGCGAGCTGCCGTTAGAAGAGCAGACTCCCGTCGGGGAAAGCAGAATCTTCAGCCGCTCCTACTCTTGCTGAGAATCCTTGCAGGCAGGGGCGGGTCTTTATTTAGCTGGGCCACCATGCGGCCAATCATATGCGAGGACACACTAGGATCATACCATTATGTGAAAGAAGGGTGGGGGCACAGCATGTGCAGAGCGACGGGGAGACGGGGAGCCGGATTTAAATGCAAGCGCGTCGGAAAAAGTCAAGAAATGAGCGAAAACCGAAAAAAGAAGCAGCATCTGGCTGCTTTTCAATGATATTGGAGAAAGCAAAGCTGAGTGCAGGATTTGTAAAATGAAAATAACCTTCAGAGCAGGGTAAACACTTAGGATTTATTGTCAGAGGTGGGAGAAGTTCAGACAATTAAACAAAGTTACAATCAGGGTTCCCGCGGGGTCTTAACAAGTCTTTAAAAAGTCTTAAATTTGATAATCAGAATTTAAGGCCTTAAAAAGGTCTTAAATATGATTTCAGAAGGTCTTAAAAATTATCGGATTTGAAAGGTACTTCTGTGTTGCGATAGCGTCTAAATGTGTTTTGGGGGAAATGTCCGGGCTGCAAAGTAACCAGTACGGTAATAGCCTTTCAGTTCCCCCCAACAATTTGTATTGAATTAAATCAACATGGAACCAGTAATCACTAGCTTTGTTCCCCCCGGCCCCTTATTGGAGAACACCCAGCTAGTAACCTAGCAACCAAGCTTCAGCTCATGTAGCCTATCTTCGAATCTACTTACAAATAAATATGGGGAAGTGTAAGTTCAACCGTATTTGGTTGGAAAACATCTAATTTAGTGCTTGGTTGAAACCAGTGGAGGGAATGTGTTTGAAGCCCGCTGCACCTTTTGCAAAATAAATTAGTGTTTGTTTTGCTAATGTAGCGTTAGCTAGTGCAGCGTTAGCTAGTGGAGCGTTAGCTAGTGCAGCAGCAGCTAATGTAGCGTTAGCTAGTGGAGTGTTAGCTAGTGCAGCAGCTCCCGCAACAACACCGGGGGACCTCCGGGGCGAAGTTTGGGTCTACGTCAACCCTAAAAGCGGAGGTGCTGTAGACGCTAAATACCGTAGCTAAACACCAATCATACAACAACAACGATGAAATAGTGTAGCCAAGGCAGCAGAGCTCAGTCTGAATATAGCTCTTGTCACTCTCTCAGAGACACACACACACACACACAACACACACACACACACACACACACACACACACACACACACACACACACACACACACACACACACACACACACACACACACACACACACACACACACACACACACACACACACACACACACACACACACACACACACACTAGGGCTGCTCGATTATGGCAATAATCAAGATTATGTTGGTCAATAATTAATATCACGATTATTAAATATGATTATTCCTTGACTTTGAAAACATCCATTTATTGAACTTTAAAACAGATAATAATTTGAACAGTATCTTTTTAACTGTTGATTACCCTGAACGTATAATTCAACTGAAAAACCAATACAAAAATTAATTAAATAAATGATACATTACTAAAAAAATCATTAGATCAAATATGTTGTGGTGCACTGTCACAACCTAGCAAAGCAAAATAATCGTTTTTTCCGATTATGTTGTTTTCGTAATTGTGGCAGGCCAAAATCGTAATTGCGATTAAAATATGATTAATTGCACAGCCCTAACACACACGCACACACACACACACACACTCAAGCGCACACACATACACACTTTTTGTCTAACACGCTAACACAGTTCTGTACTGTTACGCTGTTGTGTTCAGTTATTGTTCTTATGTTGAACATGAATACATTTACTTTGTAAGTGATTATGGGACGTATTTCTTCTTTATATACATTTTCCTTCATACTTTATTGCCGTGAAATAGGTCATAAATTCTATTCAAAGTGGTCTTAAAAAGGTGTTAAAAAGTCTTAAATTTGAGTTGGCGAAACCTGCAGGAACCCTGTACAATAAAAAGTCCTGCATTCAAAATGTTACAAGTAAAAGTACAAAAGTATTAGCATCAATATATACATAAAGTACCACCTGCAGAGGGATCTAGATTCAGGTGTTCTCTTCCCCATAGAGACCGCCTCGCTGCACATTATCCCTTGCATAAAGATAGATTGTGGGTCCCTTATAACATGTTGTACACAGTGGAAATAAACATTCTGGTTACCTCAACATCAGGGATCTTATACATTAAACTCCTTCTGAATCAAACCGTCACGGTAGCCTTACCTTACTGATCCCTCTTAAATTTGAAAAACACACGTTACTTTACCAGCAGAGAGAAAATGGATTATTAAATTATTAATGTGACTAATAAAGAGCAATTTGATTATTAAGTATTATTCTGTTGATCGATGTCATTACATTTGGTGAAAAACACATAATGACTTGTTTATGACTCGTTTTGTCAAAGTTTAGGACTTGGACTTGACTTGAACTTGCCCATCCTGACTTGAGACTTGACTTGGACTTGCAAAACAATGACTTGAGACTTGACTCGGACTTGAGCGCAAAGACTTGAGACTTGACTCGGACTTGCAAAACAATGACTTGGTCCCACCTCTGTTAGACGCTGTCGCCGAGTTTGGGCTGGAGCTCGCCAATCTCTTCTCAGAAGTTCGACTCGGATGAAGGCTGTAGCAGACGTCCACCGCAGGGCCGCTCCCCTCTACAAACCGGGTCAAAAGGTGTGGCTTTCCACCAAGGACCTACCACTTCAGGTGGCTTCCAAGAAGTTGGCTCCAAAGTTTGTGGGGCCTTTTCCGGTGTCTAAAGTCATCAATCCTGTGTCTGTGTGCCTAAGACTTCCCAGATCTATGGGAGTACATCCTACATTCCACGTCAGCAAGATAAAACCAGTTTTTGAGAGCACACTCATTTTGTTGGATACATTTTCCCGGAAATGATTGCAATAAACGATAATATTGTCGGCACCGTTGTATGACCATTTTAGACCACTGACATAATGATAATACATAATAATAATTCAAGTACATCCTTTCAAACTGCTAGTCACATCCTCATGTAAATGGCAATTTATCGAGTTCATTTTTATTTATCGTACGATAAGTCAATGAATTGCTTATCGCGACACACAATAAAACAGTGGAAACAAACATGTGTTTGACTTTCATTAGTGAATGAAACTTTGTGCCCTTTATACTCTGTGTCCAATATTGTGTATTTGTATATATTGTATATATATCCTATACAGGGCCGCCCCTCCCTACAGGCCAATCACGTAGGCTGCATGGGGCCCCGCCTTGCGCAGGGGGCCCCGCCCAGAGGGCCTCAGCTGCTGTGCGCAGTTCTCCGCGCAGTTCTATTTCGTCCCTACTGACCGCCAGAGGCGGTACTTTAGGCACTGGATATGTCCATCGCGCGCATGCGCAGCTCGAGTACCAATAACAACAAAGTCACCTGTGACCCACGTGACACCGGCTATATCAGCCGGTGTCGTCAGAGGATATGTTCCTTTCATCTTCTCTCTGCGCGAGAGTACCGTGGCTACATTTTTGTAGCCTACAGCGTTCAGGTTTGAACGTTTGATCTGAGGGATTGCTCTGCAAGCAGCTGGCCGCGTGCAGCTTCACGACTGACAGTCGGAGCTACGGGTCGTTAACGCGTCCTCCAGGAGCTGTGGCCGGCTGTGCGCTGTGCAGAGCCTCGACAGACAGGTTTGTGTCGGCTTGTTGCTGGTGATGGCTGTGTCCCCGCACCCTCTCCCAGCCAAGTTGTCCTGATTGCCGTCTTATTTTTTGTTTGGCTTAGACTTTCTGGTGACGACAGTGTTCCTGCTTCCTCTCCCATAAAGTTGCCCTTATGCTCTTTTGAAAGTTCTGCTTGTGGCGTTGTGCCCGAGCTATCATTATGCATTTGAGTCCCAGCTTTGGCTGCGTCTCATTCAATTTAGTATGAAAAGCCCAGAGTGTCATATTTTAAACCCGTTTTTCGTTTAGATGCAGAGAGTAAGGTAAGTACTTTCTATTTCTTAGAAGCTATTATCTGGTCTTAACATTTGTGTTCTGACTTGGTCGCTTGATTGTTAGCAGCAGCCGCTTGGCTAACACCTTGCTGTTAAGCGTAATTATTAACTCAGCCGGTGAGGGCAGTGCTCCCGATCCCGGTAACATAGGGTTTGATTGCAGTAGCGCTAGATCGTTGTATTACTGCTCCTAGTACTAGACTCCTAGCACTAGGATGATATGCAGAGAACATCTTCACTGCGGGTGCTGTGTGCTCTGCATGTGCGGTTACTACTGTAACCATGGCCTACGGTTCTATGCGGGCTGTTCTCTTTCTTAGAAGCTAATTATCTGGTCTTAACATTGTGTTCTGACTTGGTTGCTTGGTTGTTAGCAGCAGCCGCTTGGCTAACACCTTGCATGTACTGTTAAGCTTCATTATTTAACTCAGCCGGTGAGGGCAGTGCTCTCGCTCCCGGTAAACGTATGGTATGGTTGCAGTAGCGCTATATCGTTGTATTTACTGCTCCTAGTACTAGACTCCTAGCACTAGGATGATATGCAGAGAACATCTTCACTGCGGGTGCTGTGTGCTCTGCATGTGCGGTTACTACTGTAACCATGGCCTACGGTTCTATGCGGGCTGTTCTCTTTCTTAGAAGCTAATTATCTGGTCTTAACATTGTGTTCTGACTTGGTTGCTTGGTTGTTAGCAGCAGCCGCTTGGCTAACACCTTGCATGTACTGTTAAGCTTCATTATTTAACTCAGTGCTATGCTCAGTGTGCTATGTGCTCTGCATGCGTGGCCATTAAGGAGGATTTCATCCTCCCAATATTATATTATCTAGTGGGCAGCCGTTTGACTGACACTTTTAGGCACCGGCCACAGTTACTACTGTAACTAAGGTTATATCTCTCACAGGCTCCGCCCTCTACTGGACTCTATGGGTACTATCTTACCCCGCGAGCATTCTCCCACTGAGACTTCTATAGACGTAGCCGGCCTTGGGCGGGCCTACCTGAATGCGCGCGCATCACAACGTATAAAAGGAGGCCTCGCCTCCTGACTATCATCATTTTCTCTTCAGCGGCGGAAGTGTTTTCACGGAGCTTAAAAAGACGAAGAAAAATAAGAGTAATGGAGTCAGTTCTTGACCACAGGACCTGCCCGAAATGTCCAAACCTGATCGCGGGGGCGGATCCACACCCCTTCTGCTTTTTGTGTATGGGGCCTGACCACGCCGTGAGCGGTATGGGCCCGACGCCGGCATGCTTAGCCTGCCAGATGCTTCCTCGGCTCACGCGTGAGCATCGTGGGCAGCATTTCCTGTCGGCAGAGGCCCCGCAGGAGGAGGTGGAGGATTCGGATCTCGACGTCGTTGAGATGGGCGAGTCAGGAGAGGAGGAAGTGCCGTACTGATTCTCCCTTCCGTGGGGCCAGACAACCCCGGTTCCGGAGGAGGAGGACGAGGTCTCCTCGGTGTCGGGAGGTCCGACTCTCAGGTCTGCGCGTTTGGATTTCCCAGCGGTGATGACCCTGGCGGCGGAGCGCGTAGGCCTACCGCTCCCCCCACCGCTGCCACCGAGGCCTGTAAGCCGCCTGAGACATGGGTTTTACGGCCCGGTGCATCCAGCGCAGCCGACCTTCGTTTCGCCCCAGCTGCCTGATATATGGCGGTGTGTGGAGGCGACATGGCAGCAGCCATTTAAAACGAAGGCCCCAGTAGCCGCTATGGCAGGCATCATCAAGGTGGAGGGCCGCTCAGACACAACTTGTTCGGGTGTGCCCCCCCTTGATGAGAGCCTGGCGGCCCATCTGCTTCCGCGGGCGGCTGGTTGGGCGGAGGGTAAGCGACCCCTGCCCCCGCTGCCCCGGGACCGAGACACTCTGGAATATCTGGACAAGATGTTCAAGCTCGGTACGCAGATGGCGGCTGCAGCAAATAATCTCGGCGTGTTGGGCGTCTCCCTGATCACCCCTCAGGCAGTCGCCCCCCGCCCTCCTGTCTCAAGATGGGAGCGATTATCCGGACCGCGCTATAGGTCAGATGAACAATCTGATTCATGGCGTGGCCGCTGCAGCAGGGCGGGTGATTTCCTTGGCCACAGTGGCGTCTCGTCACGTGTGGTTGGGACTCACTGCCCTATCTAAGAAAGACCGAGAAGATCTCCTCGGAGCCCCCGTGTCCACGGAGGGGCTCTTTGGGTCAATCTCCTCGGTCACTCAGCGCTTCAGCCGGCTGGAGGAGTAAAGGGTCCAGCTTAGCCGGATGCTACCGCTGGCCCCGCCTCCGGCCCCGCTACGCGCTCCTCCACGCGTTTCCATGCAGGCGAGGGAGCGCAGTGCGACAGTGAAGCGGAGGGATAGGCGCCGGCACGGGGATCCCGTGGCTGCGACGCCCTCCACCTCTACGGCCCATCCCGTGGTACCGGCATATCGGCAGCCACGGGGACGGGCTGCCCGACCTCGGCAGGCTCCTCAGCAGCAGAGAGCGGCCGGGTGGAGTGCGCCGTCTGCCCGGAGCTGATTGGCGGGGGGAGGTAGCATCTCGGCGGGGGGAGGAAATCTCTTCGCCCGGGACGCAAGGGTGAATCCCGCCTCCTCCCTATTCGATGCACAGATTCCTTTGAAAAAATTTAAAAATAAAGAAAAAGTTGATCTGTATCCAAGTCTAAGTGTCCTTTGTTTCCACAATGCTACACTTACACATGATGTCTGTACAGATTCCCCACTCGCCGCCCCAGCCATAGCTCCTGTAAGGGAGGAGGCTAGTGGGAGTGCGCAGATGAGAGTGATAAAACGTAAACAAAGCTATCGTAGTGCTATACGTGTACAGAGGCATTATGGCCGGCGTATTGCTGTTAGGGAACACACTAAGCCTGGGGCTAGAACTCCAATTAATGCAGGTTACCAGAGTTGCATTATGGCAGCGCCCGCACTCACAGAAGAGCGCATGGCGGTGCGTTCAGGGGCCTTAGTAGAACGCACTACTCCTATGAGGACTCCGATTAATGATGTTCACCGTAACGGCCCGTCTACACTACAGGCATCGAAAAATGCTTTCAACACTTCGCCCATTCACTTGAATGGGGTGACGTAGAAGATTTTGAATCTTCGCCGAACTGCATTGTGGGGAGCGGAGCATGGCTTTGCAAGCATCGTGAGCATCAAAAGTTGAGCAATGTTCAACTTGTGATGCTCCCGATGCTTTCGAAGCTGGAATCAGCCAATCAAATCCCGTTTATGCAAATCCCGTTTATGCAAATCCCGCCAGTACAAGCGCTAGCCAATCAAACCGCGTGCAAGCTGGGAGAGCCAGACCGCAGTTCATTTCCTCATATTCCAAACAAGAAATTACGGTAGCAAATCACCCGGTTCTTTACGACCAGAACTATTTACCGGGATACAAACCGGAGGAACCAGGCATGGAGGGAGGTGGCAGAGACAGTGGGTGAAACTAGTAGGTTTTCGCCTGTTTGGGGAGTTTATATCCAGTTTACTTCGTTTTAACATTGCTATTGCTTTGTATGTCGGGGGCGGGAGATTCATGTGATTGGTTGTTGGTCGCGTTGCTGGCAAAAAATCGCCAAGCTTCAGACACGCCCAGCTTCAAGATTTCTGTATGCCTGTAGTGTAGACGGGCCATAAGGGTGAGAACGGCATTATGAGGGAGCGCGCGCTCACACATGAGCGTGCGGCGGTGCGTTCAGGGTCCTCAGTAAATAATCGGCCCTTTCTGTGTCGACCCTCCATGGGCGAATCTTCCCTTCACGGGGAATTTTGCGGCGGGACGGGTCGCCAGAGAGTACCACAGCTTTATAGCTGCGGCCCCACAGCTGAGGGCATGCCCTTTAACACAGCGTTATGGGGAATGGAAACTCAGCTGTGTACTATCAAAGTGGATGGACAGGATGCTGAGACGGGGCTATTCACTCCAGTTTTGCAGCGTCCCACCCCCTTTTATGGGCATGCGAGAGGTGAATCTATCCTCTCCAGAGGGGATGGGTTTCCTCTCAGCAGAGATTCAGGCTCTGGTGCAGAAACAGGCTGTGTCTGTTGTGCACCCTCAGCGCATGGAAGAGGGTCTTTATTCCATGTACTTCCTGGTTCTCAAGATGACAGGGGAATTCAGACCTATTCTAGATCTCCGCGGCCTGAATCGCCACATTTCCCGCAGGAAATTCTGCATGTTAACTGTGAAACAGTTACTGGGGCTTGTGCAGCCAGGCGATTGGTTTACCACCATCGACCTGAAAGACGCGTACTTTCATGTAGAAATTGCTCCAGAGCACAGAAAGTATCTGCGTTTTGCCTTCCAGGGAATAGCCTACGAGTACAACAGGCTGCCGTTCGGCTATTCCCTATCCCCACGCACATTCAGCAAATGTGTGGCCACAGCGCTTCAACCGCTGCGCACACACGGCATGAGAGTTTTATTTTACATAGACGACCTCATAGTCATGGCTGGGTCACGGGAACAGGCAATGTTTTGCACAGCACAATTGATCACACACCTGACCAAATTGGGCTTTGCGATCAATTGGAAAAAGAGCATCCCCATACCTCACCAACGGGCGTTGTATTTGGGTGTGGTGCTCGATGCGGGCACGTTGCGCGCCACCCTGTCAGAGAGCAGACGTGCGTCCCTTCTTCAGGGGGTGCGCAGGCTGCGACAGGGGGCAACAGTGACAGCTTTTACTGTCATGCAGACACTGGGTCTCATGGCGGCTGCTCACATGGTGGTCCCGTTAGGGTTACTACATATGCGCCGCCTGCAGAGGTGGTTCTCCAGCCTGCGCTTGGATCCCAGGAGGCACAAGCGGCGGCTGGTGACCATACCCCCCTCAGTGAGGGGCAACCTCCGGTTTTGGGGGTTCCCGGATCACCTCCGGAGGGGGTCTCCACTGGGACGGGTGACCTCCTACATCACAGTGTTCACGGATGCATCCAGAACAGGATGGGGAGGGACCTGCCTGAAGAGGGCTATAGGTGGGCGCTGGGCTCTAACAGAGTCTCGACACAGCAACCTCCTAGAGCTACGGGCGGTAGTGTTAGTCCTCCAGCATTTCAGGCCCCTATTTCAGGGGAGACATGTATTGGTCAGGAGCGACAACAGCACCACAGTGGCTTATATCAACAAGCAGGGCGGAGTTCGATCTGCCGCCTTGTTGACCACAGCGGAGGAACTGTGGTTATGGGCTTCAGAGGTGGTGTTATCTCTGAGAGCCCTCCATATCCCGGGACTGGAGAACAGAGGAGCCGACCTCATGTCGAGGGGCGGCCCCCTGCCAGGCGAGTGGGTGCTTCACCCGAAGGTGGTGAAGCAGATCTGGGCCCAGTTCGGGAGAGCGGAAGTGGATCTGTTCGCCAGCCGGCGAAACAGCCACTGTGCCCTGTGGTTCTCCGTGGCTCGGAGCGACGACCCACCCTTGGGGGTGGACGCGTTTGCACACGAGCCATGGCCAAGGAAGCTGCTCTACGCCTTTCCACCGCTGCTTCTCATTCTCCCTCTCCTGAGGAGAGTGAGGCGAGAACGTCTGTCAGTCATCCTAGTGGCTCCGGACCGCGTTGGGGCGCCGTGGTACTCAGAGATGACACAGATGAAGGTGGGCCAGCCCTGGGCGGTTCCCCAGTTCTGGGGGGCGATGTCTCAAGAGGCAGGTGCAATCGGGGCGTTACCTACTCTGGGCCCTCCTCTCCAGGCTTGGCTCCTGAGAGGGACAGGCTGAGACAGGGTGGATTGTCTAACAGTGTTATTCAGTCTATCCAGGCAGCTAGCTAGAGCTGGATCCACCACAGCCTGTTACAGGCCAAAGTGGCTAGGATTCCAGCGATGGTGTGAGGAGCGGGGAATAGAGCCTCTATCTTGTGAGTTAGGCTCTATTTTATCCTTCTTACAGTTATTGGTGGACAGAGGGCATGCGCATTCAACAGTGAAGGTGTATGCAGCAGCCATCTCGTCCTGCCATGAGGGATTTGGCGGCAGGTCAGCCTTTAGTCAACCACTGATTTTGCGGTTTTTACAGGGGGTCAGGAGGCTGCGCCCAGTAGTGCACGCCTCCACCCCACAGTGGGACCTGCTCCTAGTGCTCGAGGCTCTGGCCTCGGGGCCGTTTGAGCCTCTGGAGCTCTCCTCTCTGAAAGCATTATCGTGGAAAACAGCTTTGCTTCTTGCCTTAACGTCAGCCAAAAGGGTGTCCGAGTTAACTGCTCTGTCGGTGCACCCGAGTTGTTTACTGATTCGGGGTGACCGGAGCGGCGCGACACTCAGACCGAACCCCTCCTTTGTGCCCAAAAACCTAAGGAGTGCGTTCAGGTCGAGGGCTATTCAGTTAGGGGGGTTTAGTCTTCCCCCCCATGGTGGGGCCAGGGAAGCTAGACTGCACCTCCTCTGCCCGGTGCGTGCGCTAGCATATTATGTGGAGCGCACGGCTGCCCTTAGACGCACCGAACAGCTGTTTGTGTGTGTGGGGGGTGGTGTGATCGGGAAAGCTCTGTCCAAGAAACGCCTGGCAGGCTGGCTCTGCAAGTGCATTGCACATGCCTACGGACAAGCAGGGAGAGCCTGCCCCACGGGGGTTCGTGCGCACTCCACACGGGCTGTGGCTGCGTCAACAGCCTTATTCAACGGTGTGAGTGTGGAGGATATATGCACAGCGGCGTCTTGGTCGACGCCAGGCCCCTTCATAAGGTTTTATCTCTTGGACATGTCGGGCTCTTTCTCCTCGTCTGTGCTGGCGGGGGCAACACAGGACTGGTAGGGGGAGGGGGGTTGTGGGTCTCTAGCGAGGCCTTTAACCTAGAACTGGAGAGCCTGGACTGGTCAGATGAGCTCAGTGGTACACAAGTTGAAGAAACATGGCTTGGTTTCAAAAACAAATTCTCTGCAATACTCAATGATTTGGCCCCCCTAAGAACAACCAGGATAAAAAATCGCGCTGAGCCGTGGATGCACTCCGGCATACTGACCGCCATGAAAACCAGAGACAAAAAATGCTCTGAGTTTCATAAAAGTCAGTCAATGCTTTCCAAAAGCACGAGCAGTGAACTCCAGGCCCACGTGACTGTTTATTTCAATTTTTAGTTCAGACTAAGAAATGACGTAAGCTCCATGATCAAAACTGCCAAAAAGAATTTCATCAATGTCAAAACTGAGGAAAACAAAAATAAACCCTGTGAACTTTGGAAATTACTCAATAACCAGCTTGGCTGCAGTAAAAAACTCAAAACGAGATTTTCGAACTTAAACATAAAGACAGATAACAGGCTCATCACAGACAAACTGGATGTGGCCAAGTACTTGAAATTTTTTTTCACAAACATAGCCACAACTCTTGTAAATAAATTACCCTCCCACTCAGGGCTTTTTGGGGTAGATCACATCATGACCTACTACAAAAACCTAGGGGTACGCAAAGATGATTTCAGTCTAGCAAGGGTAACAACAGCAGAGGTACTCATTAAACTGAGCGCCCTCCAACCTAACAAGGCCACTGGCCACGACAATATCCCCTCCAAATTCCTCAGAGACACAGCAACCGCCATCTCACCAGTCATAGCTCACATAATTATCCTCTCCATAAAACAGGGAAAAGTACCCAAATACTTCAAAATTGCAAGAGTAACCCCCCTGCACAAAAAGGGCAGCAAATTGGACCCAGGCAACTACCGCCCTGTTTCTATACTTACCTCCATCTCGAAAGTCATGGAAAAAATAGTATATGAACAGGTCGAAAAGTACCTCGCGGAAAATAAACTAATCTATGAATTTCAATCTGGCTTTAGAACATCCCACTCCACTGATACATGCCTTCTTTATTTGAGCGACCA
Organism: Gymnodraco acuticeps; assembly: GCF_902827175.1. Classification (NCBI taxonomy): domain Eukaryota; kingdom Metazoa; phylum Chordata; class Actinopteri; order Perciformes; family Bathydraconidae; genus Gymnodraco; species Gymnodraco acuticeps. The sequence goes on from NW_022989860.1 coordinate 207,172, forward strand.
CATCAAACAAGAGGTGGACGAGGGCAAGTACTGCGGCATGGTGATGCTGGACCTACAAAAGGCTTTCGACACTGTCAATCACCCCATTCTGATTGACAAGCTAAAAGCAATTGGTTTTGATAAACTATCGGTGAGCTGGATGCAATCCTACCTGGAGGGGAGAGAACAGATGGTCGAGGTAAACGGTACTCTGTCCCCCCCCCTCCCAGTGAGCTGTGGTGTTCCACAAGGAAGCATTTATGCAAATGACATGTCATCAGCATGTGACTGCAACTTGTTCCTGTTCGCGGACGACTCAGCCCTGCTGGTCTCTGACAGGAGCAGATTGCAGGTTGAAAAAACCCTCAGCTCTGAGCTCGGCAGAATCTGCACCTGGCTCACCGATAATAAATTATCATTACACCTGGGTAAAACAGAGTCCATTCTCTTCGGTTCGAAACATAATCTCAGCAAATCCGACGACTTCTCAGTTGCAGTGGGTGACATTATTGTCACAAGTAAGAAGGAAATTACATACCTAGGATCTATTCTTGAGGCAAACCTCTCCTGTGACAAAATGGCATCCAATGTAATAAAAAAAGTCAATCAAAGAACTAGATTCCTATACCGGATCTCCTCTCTGGTAAACAAAAACACCCTGAAAACTCTGGCAGGAGCACTCATTCAAGGGTACTATGACTATGCTTGCACGTCATGGTACCATAGCACCTCCAAGGCGCTAAAAATAAAAATTCATACATCGCAAAATAAACTGGTCAGACTACTGCTTGACCTTTCATCTAGAACCCACCTCACCTCTGCCCACTTTGACAACCTAGGATGGCTTAGAGTCAGTGGCGAGCCGTGACTTTTATACCTAGGCCCTCTGACCCCCACCCCTTCCCTCGAGTTATTACGTTACAGTGTATACTTCAGCAGAATATCAAAACAACGGCCCGGGGTGCAAAACGCAGCAATGAAAGCGACCCTCTACCACACAAAATAACCCTATTTGTGTTCTTTGAAATTGAAAAGGATATTGCGTTGTGTTTGTTACTTTCGTTGCAGTTGTATTAGGGGTGTAACGGTTCACAGAAGTCACGGTTCGGTTCGTACCTCGGTTTGGGGGTCACGGTTCGGTACGGTTTCGGTTTTTGCTGTTATTTATTTTTAACCATTGTGCAAGTTTTGGTATGAAAATAAGGAACTCTACCATTTGGAATCATTAACTGTATTACACAGTTAAAAACAAACCACAAACAGTAACACACACACTCAGATGGCCATATTATTTATAATGGCTAATGTCAAACAAAAAGGTTAAATAAGCTGTACAGCTAAAAAGAATGTCTTGAAAATATTAAAATAAATAATAAGAAAGTGTTTCAATCACAATCAATAAAAGGCAATACAGAACTGTATAACATCTCCTGATGTCAAAATATAAAATAAATACAATAATATAAAACAAAATAAAATCTGTACCTTTTAGGAGCAATGTCTAACATGTGTAATTAACTTGTGAGTGTGTGAGGCCATTATGCCTAAATAAAGGTACTCAAGCTTTACTCTATTTTCAAGTTTTTCTTCAAAAAGATGAGTTTGTCTACGTTGTCAGTAGTGAGGGCAGATCTGTTGGCGGTAACTATGTCACCTGCCGTTGAGAAAACCCTCTCGCTGGGGACTGAGACTGACTCGGATGTGATTGAGCATGTTTGACGTGTTACCACTAGCATACCGCACCGCTGTCGAACAACGCCGACACACCGTCCTCGTCCGATCCACAACTCGCACCCCATCATTGTTGTAGTCCACAGGGAACCCGAAATGTTCCCACACACCTGATTTAAAAGAAGCAGGTGGGTCTTCTAGCTCCTGTGTGTTGTGTGAACTCGCCATAGATACTAACTTTTCTTCTTCATATATTGTGTTCGTTTTGTTGTGTTTTGTTCTTGTTCTTCATTTGTTATTTACGGGCGGCTGGCTTTTAGGCGCAATACCGCCCCCTGGATTATATATAGTGTAATACTGCCCTGAGTGACAGACTTTTTTCCCACTCGTAAAAAAAGGCGTATTCGCCGTGTGACTGCATGTGCCGAACCGTGACGTCCGAACCGTGACGGTACGGGACGAATACGGATACCGTTACACCCCTAAGTTGTATGTCTTAAGTGTAATTTGGCATGCTTTTATTTTGAAGGCGAGTTAACGCTATTGACAGGAAGTTGTTGTTGTTATAGATACAAGAAAAGTTTCACAGCGGGTGGAACTTGTCATAAAGTCCGCGATAATAACACCCACCCATTTAGAGGGAAGATATGATTGGTCAATTGTACTGTCATTTGACATTACTCTCTCGTTCAGTTACTATAGCGGGGCCCTCTGTGAATTCATAGCTGGACCGCCTGGACGTCCAACAGCTCCTCTCTTCACAGACTCGCAGAGACGAGCTTCTTTCATTTAACCCTTCACATTCCAACAGAAACTGAATAGGCAGATTTGAAGGATTTATTTCTTTGGAAATGTTATTTTAAATACAATAAAATCAAGTTATTTTGATAAAACTAATGAAAAATATAACAAAAAAAATATATTAAAAAATATATATATTATTTTTTTTAATGTTTTTAAATATTTTTTTTAGAATATCTTAAGCCCTCACAGAGGGCCTAGAGGGCCCTGACGGCTCGCCACTGCTTAGAGTAGACGACAGAGTACAGCTACTTGCAATGGGCCTGGTCTACAAGATCCACTACACCTCTACCCATGTACATGTCAAAATTCTTCCCAAAGGTCAAGGAATACCATGATCAGGGCCGCCCCTCCCTACAGGCCAATCACGCAGGCTGCATGGGGCCCCGCCTTGCGCAGGGGGCCCCGCCCAGAGGGCCTCAGCGGCTGTGCGCAGTTCTCCGCTCAGTTCTCCGCGCATCCCCCGCGAGAGTGAGAGTGCGGCGCACGCCGCTGTGTGGACGGGCCGTGAGAGGTGACAAGAGGAGCACGTTTGTAACCCGACACCGTTGCAATGAATCGACATCTGACCAATCACGGCTTTGATACGGCCACTAGTGCAGGTGAAGAGATGTCGGTGAAAAGACAGTTTCAGTCCGGCGCAAAAAACAAAACATGAAGAAACTAGCGCATCACTCGAAGGTGGGTTATTGTATGAGTCAAATGTACAACTTACGAATGTTGTATAAGTCAAATTGCCATATTAAAACATCAGCTGCAATTCACGACATGAAGAAGGCAGTCTCTGCATAGCATATAGGCTAATGGAGATGCAGTTATTTCCAGCATTCTTTATTTACCATTCATTCAAGTATGTGATGCCTTTTATCTGCTAATATACAGGAGGAAGAGAGATACACTGTCTGTCTAGTTGGCTTACATAACAGTTAAAGTTTACAGCCTAAAAAACATGGAGCATTTTTTCCCCTTTTATTCATTTTTATGTCAATTTGCACATTTCATGGTGATGCTCAGCCTCTCCCCTTAACTCCTAACAGTCATCATCATGTCAACCACAACACAGAGCAATACTGATAGAAATGTGTGTGTAGTTGTTGATACATTGCTGACAGAGGGAACTAGAATACAGATTTAAGAAATATCATTTTTTGAGCATGTCATAAGCATGTTTTGTCTTGACTATATTACAACTATATTATAATAAAACAATATAGTATTTTTATTATTGAATTGATTATGATTATTATTATCAGTAGAAGTAGTTTATTTGCATTACTTATGTTGTTATCTTTTTGAGGCTAGTATTTGGCAGGAAATGCAAAATTCACCTGTAAACCCATACTGAACGACATACATGCACATTTACCATTTACCTCACTGTATAAAAAAGTAACCGTTGATAATAATAATAAACAGGAATTATATTTGCAAAGTAGCCTACTTTGTTTCCAAAAAAAAAAAGTTCACTCCTGTCGGTTGGGGGGGGGGGGCCTCATCTCACAATGTCGCTTGGGGCCCCAAGTTGGCCAGGGGCGGCCCTGACCATGATCATAACACAAATCATGTGAAACCCAGATTTGGCACAAAAAAGGGGGAATATACGTTTCGCAATTATGCCACATCAAGGTGGAACGCTCTTCACACAACTGTAAAGGAAAGTAAAACTATACTTACCTTCAAAACCTCTCTTAAAGAGCACCTTCGGGGGAGAGCATTGCAAAACTGGCCCCGGTAATGGTACAAATCTCAACCTGTCGTACAATGGACAGCTTCCCCCCATCTATGTATATACTCGCATTTTAGACTCTGTTACTAACTGTATATCTGTAGACTTGGTATGTCTTAAATGTCCGGTTAGGATGTATTAGAACAAAATCTAAAATGAAAATTGTAAATAAGCAATCTGTATGTAAAAAACCACCTGTATGTAAATTGTAAATAAGCCATCTGTATGTCAAATATGTCTTATATGTCTTAAATGATATGATGAATTGGAAATGGGGGACCCTGATGTAAACAAGACGAAAGTCTTTCTCTGGTCTGCATCCCCTTAACAATTGTATGTTTTGAGCTGTACTGTACTGTACCCAATATACAAGCTGTTAATACACTTTTCAATCAATCAATCAATCAAACCCCCTCCCCGGACGTAATGCGCCTTCGCTGTTCTCGGGCCCTCTGAGGGTCCCGGGATGGGCGAGGGGCGCATTGGGCCCTTACAGGGCTGGAGGGCTGCTCTCCTCTTGCCGAGAGGCAGGAGGGGGGGTAGCCCTCCACACTTTAGTCCACACACTCTGCACTGGGTCAGTGTTTGAGTGTGGGGCATGGGCTCTGGCGCTCTCCCTGTTATCCTTAGGGATTCAGGGAGGCAGGCGTGTAGTAAGCCCATTCGGGGCCGAGGGGGCTCTCCCCATCCGTTTGAGCACACTTTCTGCGAGGTAAGCGCAGCAGGGTGCGCTCTATCAGCCACAGCCCAGATTTCTCCTCGGTCACAACCGGGTTAAAGGAGAATGTGGGGCAGCAGCTGCTGACCATAAAAGCCGGTCAGGGGCAGTAGGGTGGAATATTGTTGTTGGACGACAGTGCGCGTATACATCGCGGCTCCACCCACTGTACCCATAGAGTCCAGTAGAGGGCGGAGCCTGTGAGAGATATAACGTTGGATTACGTATTGTAACCCTTGTTATATTAGCACAGGCGGAGCCCTCTACTCAGGGCACTGTCTGTCCTATTCCGCTCGCTGAAGAGAGGTGTAGGATGATAGTCAGGAGGCGAGGCCTCCTTTTATACGGTGTGATGTGTGCGCATTCAGGTAGGCCCGCCCAAGGCCGGCTACGTCTATAGAAGTCTCAGTGGGAGAATGCTCGCGGGGTAAGATAGTACCCATAGAGTCCAGTAGAGGGCTCCGCCTGTGCTAATATAACAAGGGTTACAATACGTAACCCAACGTTATAAGCCGTAAGTACTGGCCATAGTCAATACCGTAACTACGGCTCTATGCTGTGTAAGTACTGGCCATAGTTACTACTGTAACTACGGTTTTAAGCCATAAGTACTGGCCATAGTTACTACTGTAACTACGGTTTCAAGCCGTGCAAGTACTGGCCATAGTCAATACCGTAACTACGGCTCTATGCTGTGTAAGTACTGGCCATAGTTACTACTGTAACTACGGTTCTAAGCCATAAGTACTGGCCATAGTTACTACTGTAACTACGGTTTCAAGCCGTGCAAGTACTGGCCATAGTCAATACCGTAACTACGGCTCTATGCTGTGTAAGTTCTGGACATAGTTACGACTGTAACTACGGTTCTAAGCCATGTAAGTACTGGCCATAGTTACTACTGTAACTACGGTTATATGCCGTGTGAGCACTGGCCATGGTTACTGCTGTAACTACGGCTCTGTGCTGTTCTCTTCTTTAGAAGCTAGTTATCTGGTCTTAAACATGTGTGTTATTTGACTTGATCTCGCTTGATCGTTAGCAGCAGCCGCTCGGCTAACGCCTTGCGTGTACTGTTAAGCTTCTTTATGTTACCCAGCTAGGTGAAGGCAGTGCTCTCGCTCCCGCTCCCTCTGCCGGTAATGCGGATGTAGCTACATCCCTTTTTCTGTTCGGCGAGTAGTAGCACCGCTCTACTCTTCCCGTTCAGCAGGTAGCTGATGAAGGCTGTGTTCCCGCTCCCGGTTACGCTGCATCTGGCATTTGTCTCTAACTCAACCAGTGAAGGCAGTTCTCGCCCCCACTCCTGGTAGACGCCAAACTGCCTCGTTTTTCCGTTAAGCAGGTAGCCGGTGAAGGCTGTGTTCCCGCACCCATTCCCGGTTACGCTGCATCTGGCATTCGTCTCTAACTCAACCAGTGAAGGCAGTGTTCTCGCCCCTGCTCCTGGTAGACGCGGAACTGCCTTGTTTCTCCGTTAAGCAGGTAGCTGGTGAAGGCTGTGTTCCCGCACCCGCTCCCGGTTACGCTGCATCTGGCATTCGTCTCTAACTCAACCAGTGAAGGTAGTGTTCTCGCCCCCGCTCCTGGTAGACGCGGAACTGCCCTGTGTTTCCGTTAAGCAGGTAGCTGGTGAAGGCTGTGTTCCCGTTCCCGCTCTCGGTTATGCTGCAACTGGCATTCGTCTCTAACTCAGCCGGCAGTGTTCTCGTCCCCGCTCCTGGTAGACGCTGAACTGCCGTGTTTATTAATCCAGCCAGGTGAAGGCAGTGCTCTCGCTCCCGCTCCCTCTGCCGGTAACGTGGGTGTAATTACATCCCTCTTTCTGTTCGGCGAGTAGTAGCACCGCTCTACTCTTCCCGTTCAGCAGGTAGCTGGTGAAGGCTGTGTTCCCGCTCCCGGTTACGCTGCATCTGGCATTCGTCTCTAACTCAACCAGTGAAGGTAGTGTTCTCGCCCCCGCTCCTGGTAGATGCGGAACTGCCCTGTTTTTCCGTTAAACAGGTAGCTGGTGAAGGCTGTGTTCCCGCTCCCGCTCCCGGTTATGCTGCATCTGGCATTCGTCTCTAACTCAGCCGGCAGTGTTCTCGCCCCCGCTACTGGTAGACGCTGAACTGCGGTGTTTATTGATCCAGCCAGGTGAAGGCAGTGCTCTCGCTCCCGCTCCCTCTGCCGGTAACGTGGGTGTAATTACATCCCTCTTTCTGTTCGGCGAGTAGCAGCAACGCTCTACTCTTTCCATTAAGCAGGTAGCTGGTGAAGGCTGTGGTCTCGCATCCGCTCCCGGCTACGCTGCATCTGGCTACCTACAGAATGGCTCATTCATGTAGCGCCTGTATGGCTTCTCTTGAGCCCGAGGACGGCCACGACCGCTGCCCCTCCTGCCTCGGCCGCCTCTGGCGGTCAGTGGGGACGAAATTCGAGCATCCGAGGGAGGTTCTCACGGTAAACGCCTGCATGAGCTGTAGCTGTATGCCTCGGCCGCTCAGAGTGGCAAGAATCACTGAGGTGGAACGTCTGGCAGCAGCCAACAGACACCTCTCCTTGTCACATCCTCCTCCAGATCAATTTGGCCGTTCCCGGCGACTTGAGGGAGCGATGGCTATGTGTGCTCCCCCCAATAGAAGGACTAGAAACAGGCGGTCCTCTAAAGTGGATCGGCTAGCTGCCAATAGGGGCATGATGAAGTCGCCTCTTGGCCCTTCAGCCTGGGCCCGGTGTAGGGGCTGCTAGCGGGCCGCCTGTCCCCCCCCCCCCCCCTTCGGTTGACGCCCCTCCTTCGGTTGGCGCACCTCCTTCGGCTGACGCACCTCTGTATGAGGACGCCTTGTCGCTGGTACAGACTCGTCGCCAGGTTTGGCTGGCCCAGTCACCACTAACGGAGGCATGTAGGGGAGTCCTCCGTAGCGTACCAGTCAAGCCAGGGGAGCTGTTTAGGTCAGCTGCCCTGGAGGCACTGGAGCGTGTTGCCCAAGCTAGGCAGACCAGGCAGCAGCACTCGGGTCTTCGCAGACCTGTGCCCACTCCCAGCAGGCCCAGGGGCCGCTCTAGCAGCCGCACTCAGCCGCCGGATTACAGGGGTGGTCTGCAGAGGTCTTAGCGGCCCACTCAACCGCCTCCGAATGACTTTCGTGCCCCAGGTCGCCCGCCTTCCAGGTGGCCTCGTGCCCCAGAGCCTTACCGGCGCCCCCCAAGAGGCTCCAGGGGCCGGGGGGCTGGGCCCTGAAATCCCGGGGGCGGTCGTCGGCTGCTTTCCCAGCAGCAGCTCAGTTACTGGGCGGTCTGTACTTCCGGCCCTTGGGTGGTTTTCACCTTAACCCAGGGGTACGGACCGCAGCTCCGGCCCCTAGCCTTCGGCTGGGTCTAATTGACAGTCGTCAGCGATCCGGCAGGGGCCCTAGCTCTGGCCCAAGAGTTGTCCGTCCTTCTGTCCAAGGACGCAATCAAGCCAGTAAGACCATCTGCTTAGCCCAGGGGGTTCTACTCGGCGTACTTTCTCGTGAGCAAGAAAGTCGGCGGATTTCGCCCGATCTTGGACCTCAGAGGAATCAACAGATTCCTGAAGGTGCTGCCATTCTATATGCTGACCACTGCATATGCACAGGTGGAGTGGTTCTCAACCGTGGACTTGAGGGATGCCTACTTCCACGTGGGCCGGGCAAGATGGTGCCTTATATTCAGTTCCTCCGGCCCTTGGGCAGACTGGCAGCTGCCTCGGCCGCTGGGCCCTTAGGCCCGCTGTCGTTGCGCCCCATGCAGATGTGGCTGAACAGCCTTCACTTGGACGCCAATCTCCTGGTGGGCGTGCCCATGGGCGCAATCCCATCCTGCCAGGAGACCATCACCATAGGTGCATGTCTCTCAGGGTGGGGTGCAGTGCGGCAGGGCAGGACCGTTCAGGGTCAGCGGTCTGCCCAGGAGAGTGCGCGCCAGGTCAACGTGCTAGAGCTTCGGGCTGTGCAGCTTGCACTCACGCACTTTCTACCCCAACTGGGGGGCAAGAATGTGCGTGTTCCATGGGGACAGCATGTACGTTGTTGCTTAGACAACAGTCCCTTCTAGATAGTGGACGTTCTCACTCCACTCTGAATTTATGTGGCTGCAATTTCTGCCCGACATGTTCGTGTAACATGTTCGTGTAAATGTAACAACATTTATAATTAAGTAAATGTAACACCCTTTTCACCCCGGTTACACGTTTCATTTGCCCTGTATGATGGGCGCTGTAAGTGATGAAAATGGGGGATGTTGGCTTATCTGGCACCCGCAGCTCACAGCCAAAGTGCGAGTGAGCGTGGGATCGAGGGAGGGTGCAACGGTTCCGGCGCTGTTGTTATTAGTATCTGGTGCTAGCTGCTCTAACGGATATAAGAAGAAGATGTTTCTACAATAATGTGGAGGGAGAGTCCTCTCCAGTCAGACTGAGAGGCTCAGTGAGGTAAAGGACTGTGGAGTGTTTAGATAGTTCACTTTAGTCTAAGTTGTCTCAGTGGGTCTCAAACGTTTTGATCACAATTTATGTAAACACATATTTTCAAGGCACTCCTTTATAATTATTGGGATAAACAGGTTTTAAATCATTCCAATGTATACTATAGGAGAGTAACCAAAAATATCCTTTAAAACTGGAAAGATTAAAAAAAATGCATAAATATATAAATGTTAAGGTAAAATAAGATATGAACAACAAAAATAAAATAAGTTACATTCATTTGTTATTGGCTATGGTAGGTTATTGGTTATGTTCACATACTTATTTGATTACATCCACTTGTCTAAGATGACAACAGAGACTTTCGACCCAAAACCAGCTGTTGACTTGTGGATGTAAGCAGCTAATCACAGACTCAACCAGAGAGAAAGTAGTAGGCCTACATCATCAGCTACCATGTCTGACAGAGAGGAAGACAGTGAGGAGAACAGTCAGGAGGGAGTGATGACAGCTTGTAGGATTACTGGTCGTGCTAATGTTGTCTTGTGTTCTGTGTTCACCTCTGCATGTGTGTTCTGTGTTCACCTCTGCATGTGTGTTCTGTGTTCACCTCTGCATGTGTGTTCTGTGTTCACCTCTGCATGTGTGTTCAGCGCCGTGTGTCTGGCAAATAAAGTCAAGACCCCCTCAAAAGTTACGGTTTATTTCATTTTAAGGATGAGCACCAAGCAACATCTCCAGGTGCTCCTTTGAGAACCAGGGCAAAAAAGTTATGTGCACCCCTGGTTATATATATATATATATATATATATATATATATATATATATATATATATATATATATACCTATATATATATATAGGTATATTTATATAAATATATACAATTTCATATATACACACACATATATATATATATATATATGTGTGTGTATATGTCCGCATCTGTAGCCTGTTATTGTCTCATTATACCGCACTGTCAATTCATTAAAAGTAAATATATAAGTCATCATGAACTATGAGGGGCCGTGTAGGCCAAAATTCAAACTCACCTCACACACACACTACTGAAAACATCTGGCCTTGCACACACACTACTGAAATACTCTCACATTCACTACTGAACACCTCACACACACACTACTGAACACATCTGGCCTTGCACACACATTACTGAAATACTCTCACATTCACTACTAAACACCTCACACACACACTACTGAAAATTAAGCCTCACACACACACTATTGAAATCCTCTCACATTCACTACTGAACACCTCACACACACTACTGAAAATTAAGGCTCACACACACACTACTGAAAACATCTGGCCTTGCACACACACTACTGAAATCCTCTCACATTCACTACTGAACACCTCACACACACACTACTGAAAACATCTGGCCTTGCACACACACTACTGAAATCCTCTCACATTCACTACTGAACACCTCACACACACTACTGAAAATTAAGCCTCACACGTACACACTACTGAAATCCTCTCACATTCACTACTGAACATCTCACACACACAATACTGAAAATTAACCTCACACACACACTCCTGAAAAACATTTTACTGAAAGGTTCTCAGTAGGGAATGTGCATGTGTTTCACCTATGTGTGTGTGAGGGGATTCTTGCTGTAACGGAAGTCATTCTTGCTGTAACGGAAGTCATTCTAATGTAACGGAAGTAATCTGCTAGTGGTCTCTTTGCTAGCCCCGTTAGCTTCATTAGCTCCAGGCTGCTACTCGGACGTGCTTGTTGTGTTGATGCCTGGTGGAGTATTCTTCATTGAAATATCGCACTTATCTTATGGCTCTGCGGTTCAAACAGACCGTCTATGAATGCAGTTTATTCGGTAAGTGAAATTCAAGCACTTTATTTCTTACTTGTCTTTTTATTCAGCTAACAAGCGAGACGAAGCTACATCTGTGCTAACGATGCTATCCGTAGCATACAAGTTAAAACATAATGGAGAAGTGTAAAACATTAAGAAGGATTATACTGTAAAACATAAGGCTTCTCGGTGAGGTTGGTAAAATAAGGTCATGCTTTAGTTAGTTTGCTAGTTAGGTAACTGTATGCATTGTTATTGTTAATTTAAAATAGCTATGCTCGACGATGCAGACAGCTAGCGTCACATTAGTGTTGAAGAGCAGAGTACTGTATGCGATTAACCCATAGATTAACCTCACTATAAGATCTGTGTATCTGAAAAATATGAATTTCACATTTCCAGTTGGTTCCAGAAATAACGTTGACGTAGATATTGCAATATGGTTTGTTGAGCTGGAGTTGATTGTTGAAGCTTACTGGTTAACGTTCATCATATTAAACGAACGAACCCAAACGTTGTTGTTTTAATAATATTATTACCAATACTTACTTAGCATTTTATTATCATTACACTGGAGAAACCGATTTATTGTGGCAGCAGAACGTGAACATGTAACTTAATGCCTGCATTTGAGGACGAAAAATAGCTCAGTCAATGCTTTAGGGACAAGGAAATGATTTGTTTAAATATTAGATATGACGTTATGTGTGCTTCTGTGACAATGAAGCTTATTCATTGCATTACATTTGTTGAAGTTGTTTGTCTTTTACCCTTACGTGTGTGTTACAAATGAATGTGAATATGGCATAGTACAAATATTTAAATTGACTGTCTCATGAAAAAACGATTCTAAAATAAAAAGGACCCCCAAAGTGAGTCAGCAAAACTTTCAATAATAATCTAAGGTATTGAGTTTTGGGATGTTACTTGCATACAAATCTATAAATGCCTTAAGGTTTCTAAAACATACAATATGTGGTAAATGCAACAGTGGACCCAGCAAAGATTCACATTTTTGCATGATTTGTTATTGGTTTGTTGCTGTTACTTAATTTTAATAAATTCAAGTCAAGCTTAGTTACATGTGATGGTAGCTATATGCTCTTACCTGTGTGCCTCCTCCGCAACCAGACTGTATTCAAACTCTTAAGTACCAGTTCTATCTACTTTAAACAATTAAAAAGACAAAATCAACTACATTTATTGATATACCAATCTTTATTTTTGGGGCCTCTTCTTCTTTTAAATTAAACTTTCAGACAGGAGATATTGAAATACAGTAATAGTTTTGTCTATTTAAAAAAGAATGAGCCATTCCTTACAGTTAACTTAATATTTCTTATTGTCTAAAGCGTTTATGACACACATTTCCCCCTCATATTCACAGTGTGGATCAATTGAGACAGCGTGCAGAGACTTTGGGAGAAACCTCAGCATGACGGATGTCCTGTCTGTGGGTTTGGCTGGAGAGGACTGAGGTGGAGAGGTCTTTCTCTGGGAGGAGAAAGGCCTGATGAAGAAACCCCCTAACTGCATCTGTGAGCACATACTGGGCTCAGCTGTCACAAACAAATGATGGTCCTGTTTGACTTTGTGTTCACAATAAAAGTGTAGTTTCTTAGTGAATGTCCTGTATTGGTCTTTAATCTGAAATCAGCTTTTCATTTTCTTCTTGCCCCTCTGAGAAAACGGTGAGGCAGTTGTGTCCTTCAGGTATGTCCTTTCCTAACAGAAATGACAAGAAACATATGACATTATTGCAGAGCAAGTGTGTTATTTATGAAAGGTTTGTTTATTTAGCGGCTGTAGAAATAATGTATTTTTTTAATTTTAATGTGTTTTTTTAATTCATCACTTTGTACTACAAAGATAATCAGATTATGAATGAACAGTCTGTAGTTAATCAACATTAAAATATCTTATTAAATAATATTCAACTGCTCGGTTGTCTCACTGCAAGAACCACTTTTACCACGTCTTTTACAGACAATATGTAGAGACAAATGGTAGCAATTCTCACAATGTAAAATAATAATTGCCTTAAATACATTGAAATGTGAAAGCTGATTATAGTTGTTACTTTATCTATTTAAACCAGAACGTTTCTCGATTCTTTGTACAGTATGAAAGGAGTCTTTGTACCTTTGAGTCCATGCTGAAGTTCACTGATGTTAGGAATAGGTCTGTCTCTCGTGGTCTGCATCCTCTGGTCTGTCTGCATCACCTGGAAACTTTAAACAAACAGATGTATATGTAAAGTAACAATGTGTTGGTCACAGACTTTTTTTTACATGCAAATGTCATGTGATAATCTTTTTGTTATCCTTAAAAAAAAGTGCTGGATATCAAAGCCCACACACACGTAAGGGTAAAAGACAAACAACTTCAACAAATGTAATGCAATGAATAAGCTTCATTGTCACAGAAGCACACATAACGTCATATCTAATATTTAAACAAATCATTTCCTTGTCCCTAAAGCATTGACTGAGCTATTTTTCGTCCTCAAATGCAGGCATTAAGTTACATGTTCACGTTCTGCTGCCACAATAAATCGGTTTCTCCAGTGTAATGATAATAAAATGCTAAGTAAGTATTGGTAATAATATTAATAAAAACAACAACGTTTGGGTTCGTTTAATATGATGAACGTTAACCAGTAAGCTTCAACAATCAACTCCAGCTCAACAAACCATATTGCAATATCTACGTCAACGTTATTTCTGGAACCAACTGGAAATGTGAGATTCATATTTTTCAGATACACATATCTTATAGTGAGGTTAATCTATGGGTTAATCTCATACCGTACTCTGCTCTTCAACACTAATGTGACGCTAGCTGTCTGCATCGTCGAGCATAGCTATTTTAAATTAACAATAACAATGCATACAGTTACCTAACTAGCAAACTAACTAATGTACAAGCATGACCTTATTTTACCAACCTCACCGAGAAGCCTTATGTTTTACAGTATAATCCTTAATGTTTTACACTTCTCCATTATGTTTTAACTTGTATGCTACGGATAGCATCGTTAGCACAGATGTAGCTTCGTCTCGCTTGTTAGCTGAATAAAAAGACAAGTAAGAAATAAAGTGCTTGAATTTCACTTACCGAATAAACTGCATTCATGGACGGTCTGTTTGAACCGCAGAGCCATAAGATAAGTGCGATATTTCAATGAAGAATACTCCACCAGGCATCAACACAACAAGCACGTCCGAGTAGCACCCTGGAGCTAATGAAGCTAACGTGGCTAGCAAAGAGACCACTAGCAGATGACTTCCGTTACATTAGAATGACTTCCGTTACATTAGAATGACTTCCGTTACAGCAAGAATCCCCTCACACACACATAGGTGAAACACATGCACATTCCCTACTGAGAACCTTTCAGTAAAATGTTTTTCAGGAGTGTGTGTGTGAGGTTAATTTTCAGTAGTGTGTGTGTGAGGTGTTCAGTAATGAATGTGAGAGGATTTCAATAGTGTGTGTATGACGTTAATTTTCAGTAGCGTGTGTGTGAGTTGTTCAGTAGTGTGTGTGTGTGAGGATTTCAGTAGTATGTGTGCAAGGCCAGATGTTTTCAGTAGCGTGTGTGTGAGGTGTTCAGTAGTGAATGTGAGAGGGATTTCAGTAGTGTGTGTGCAAGGCCAGATGTTTTCAGTAGTGTGTGTGTGAGGTGTTCAGTAGTGAATGTGAGAGTATTTCAGTAGTGTGTGTGCAAGGCCAGATGTTTTCAGTAGTGTGTGTGTGAGGTGTTCAGTAGTGAATGTGAGAGTATTTCAGTAGTGTGTGTGCAAGGCGAGATGTTTTCAGTAGTGTGTGTGCGAGGTGAGTTTGAATTCTGGCCTACACGGCCCTTCATAATGAACACATCTGTCCATCAGACAGAGGGCTGCTGTGCCGCCTGTCATCATTAATGGACGTCTCTTTAAAATGACCGCTCAGAGGAGAGGAGTTCTCATTTCTCTAACCGCCTGCTGCTTCCCCTCCTCTCTCCTCGGTTACCATCCTCGACTCCTCCGCTCACATCTCCTGTGGGCGGGACTAAGACACGAGGATAGGAGTCCGGGATAGGAGTCGAGGAGGGCAAATGAGTGAAATGAGAAAGGCCCAGAGAGTCAGGAGCCTGCTCCCCATGCGACTCTCAAATGGCAGAACGGAAACCTAACACAGAGGTTTTACTAGGAACACACTTGCCTGACCCTAGAGGCCACTGAGGATATAGCAGTCAAGCAGATAGATGTCAGTCATTAGAATTACAGAACACTTGTGAAGTTAAAAAGGATTAGAACAGAGTGGAACAATCATAGGATGTTAACAAGAAATTATTTTAATAATGAATTTTAAAAAACTAGATTTTAGTTGTGTGATTAATGAAGTCAAAATGAAATTCTCCTAAGCCACACCTTCAGCAGATATTTGAAGACTTACTGTGTGAGAATAAACATTTAACATTACATGCAACTACACATTTGTTTCTATTGTTTTCACTTTTTACAGCACAAGACTGGGGCTCATCACATACTGTATCTTTACACAGTTACCACAGTGGTATTGAACTCCAAAAATGAAAAGGTGAAGTACTTATTGTTATAATTTGTCTTGGTTGAAGCAAAACACACAATTTAAAACTATTTGTATGAAGAGCTGCGATGTGTAGTTCCAAGCCACCTGCTCAAAATAAATAGGGGGCAGTATTTCACCTCTATACTATACATACACTCTCGATTAACAGTCAGCAACATTATCCGTTTTATAAAAGCCTTCTACAGTATCTTAACCTTTGTTTATATTTTAGTTGTGATGGCATATTTATTGTATTCTGAGTATTTGTTTTATATTATTCTCTCTTCTTGAGTTGAGTTGATATTTACTCCGTATGTAATTCTACCAGGAAAAGAGCATGTCATGCCCATAGGTCAAACATGAGAAAATAACTGAATGTGGTGAAAGATTGTAAGCTCAGGGTTCTACGATTTATATTATGAAATGTATGATTTCATCCTGTAATGTCTCATGTTTTCTCTGTTTGACAAAACATTTAAATGAAAGCAAAATAAAATGTAAACTACTGGCTCTGCCATGCTATCACATTAAATGCATGGAGACAAACACAAACCTTTATTTTTTCCGAGGGCAGGGCCAAGGTAAAAATAAAATGTGGCAAGTCTGCTTATTGATCTTTCTGATTATGTATAAGCATATATCTCTCCATTTAAAGGTAAATTATGCATCTGGCATTTCACTGAACTGAAGGAAATGACATCACCCCAAACATGCATGTGTATTATTAACATGAATTGTGATGTACACATATTTACATTCAGCCATAACTCCTCTTCTTTCTTAGGTGATCAACACACACACACACACACACACACACACACACACACACACACACACACACACACACACACACACACACACACACACACACACACAATAGGGACTGTAAATGATGTACAGTAATGTACTGTACCTAGGTATAATTCAGTTTGAAGGCCTGTGTGTGTGTGTGTGTGTGTGAGTGTGTGTGTGTGTGTGTGTGTGTGTGTGTGTGTGTGTGTGTGTGTGTGTGTGTGTGTGTGTGTGTGTGTGTGTGTGGTGTGTGTGTGTGTGTGTGTGTGTGTGTGTGTGTGTGTGTGTGGTGTGTGTGTGTGTGTGTGTGTGTGTGTTCAACAGTTTTTGTTGTTATGGGTCATCAGGGTCTAAAATGTTTTGGCTTGATTAAAAAAAATGGCAAGTGAGAATAACTGATAACCTTTCACTGCTGAGAATAATCATGTATTTAATATTTATCAATATGTTTGGACTGTATTCAGATGTTCAACAAATAATACAAATAAAGACAAATAAATAAAGACAATAAAGCCTTAGAATAGATTTGTTTAATGTTGACATTTGTAAAGAAAAAGCACGAAAAATAGGGAATATTCCTTTTTGTTGGATCTCATTTGAACCGTTGTATGAGCACAGTGAACTGCACGGAAGCTGAGCGAGGGATAAAGTGTGGGAGAGTGATCACAGCACACACACACACACACACACACACACACACACACACACACACACACACACACACACACACACACACACACACACACACACACACACACACACACACACACACACACACACACACACACAGTGACACACTCCCTCTCTCTGTCAAACTCCCAGCTTTCAGCACCCTGGCTCAGACCCCCCCCCCCCCCCCCTCCCTCTCTCCTCCCATCCTCTGTCTCTCGGCCCTCCCACTCTCCCCCTCCCTCCTCCTCCTCCCTCCTCAGAGGAGCAGCTCTGTCTCTCTGCACTTGTCTCCTCAGTCAAGGAGAAACTAATTGGAGGAAAGAATAGAAGAAAGGAGCTGTTGGAAAACTAAACGAAGCAAAAACTCCACTTCTCTGCAGCATGCCACAGAAAGGTAAGCTCGCTCTTTCTTTCTTTTTCTTTCTCTCCCTCCCTCTTTCCCTCACTCCCTCCCTCCCTCTCATCTCACCCTCTCTCTCCATCAGTCCGGAGTTTAAACGTTTATTTAGCAGATAAGGACAAGATGAATTGAAGCAAAGACAACAATGTTTGGAGTAAGAACGAATCAAGAAAGATAGGGGAAAATACAGTTTAGAGATACAAAAAAATCAAGAACTGAACATCTTTTATAGAAGAACAGGAAAAAAGCAGCAAATGTGACACAAAACTGAGTGAAAGAGATAGAGGAAGTAATGAGGAGGAACAACGTTTTCTGATCGCTCCACGGCAGCAGACATGTTCCGTGAAACACCTGTTACAATACAAAATATGCAAATGTTGCATTTATTTGTAATCGGAAATATATAAATGACTAACAAAGTCTAACAGCTTTGCTTATTCACTCACAGTTGTGAATTGCCTGTCAAATCAACCAATGTGTGGGCATGTGCCAGAATATTAAATCACGCAGTTCCTGTGAATTAAAAAAACGTTATGCATTCATGATATCTGAATAAACTGCCCCGCGTGCTCTGTCAAATCGGTTTGTGTGACATATTGACAGCCAGAGTAAACATTATGTTGTTGTTACAATACGACAGAAAGTGTTCTGAATAGACATCAGAGACTGTTTATTTCTGCTCGTTCAGCGTTGAACAGAAATAATTGTAGGTAGACAAACAAAACAAAAAAACACACAACAACAACTCTAGCAGCGCTCGTGCCGCGTGGTGATGCCGCCGCTCATGCAACAGGGAATACACTCTGAGTATGTTCTCTCCTGGATTATGACGCCAAAGTAAAAGCAGAAAATATTACCTGAGATTCCCCCAACTCCACGTTACAGAGCGGAGGAAGCGTGTTTTACAAGGTAGGCATTTCAGCTCTTTCGAGTCTTCCTTTATGGAGAAAAGCAACGTCATGTTCTCCTAAATTCTCAAAGACAACGAGTGTTTTCCCGCTTCATGATTCTCTGAGACCGGAAAAGATTTTGAGCATTTAGAGATTTAAATTGATTCATTTCATTCCATCCACGATATGTAGTTGTGTTTTAACTTTATTTGATACTTGTCTCACTGAGCAGTTTCGTCATTTCATCTGACGTTATGTCACGCCTCTGAGCTCAGTTAGGCTACATGAACTCACTTTAACATATTGCTTCGACACATGTTCGATATTTGCAGTCTGAAACCTAAATAATGTTCACGCAGTTTCTTTAACTATTTTTAAACTAAATCGTTAAACTAACGATATGGTTAGGAGGTTTTAATAAAACATTGAAATAGGTTATATAGCCTACACTAATTTTGTTTGTGAGGAAAAGGCGTCATTGTTTATATTAAAGCCAACCACATTCTTTAATGTAAAGTAATACTTTGTAGCTTGTAAAGACTTTCATATCTTTAATATTTCTGCTAAATACATTTTGTATAATATGTATATCGTCTATTAACATCAGACTCAAGGTAAAGTCATTGAGCCAATCAGTTGTATTTAAAACTATAAAGTTAGAAAGCGAAGGCCTTGCACTTTTTATTTGTTCATCATGGAGGCCCAGAATATAGATTAGTGCTGGAAAGGCCCACGCGATGTTAACGTCTCACTCTCAGCCATCAAAAGATACAAATAACATTTACTTTTCGGCTAATCTTTTGAGTTTCAATTCAAAGGCCCTTCATCATGAAATATCTGGTTATGAATATGAAAAAGCGTATGCTCTGAGTGTAAAACAATACGTGCTGTTTGGAGTGGGGGCTTTTTAAAATCCCTAACTACAAGACGATAAAGTGCGTCTTAATTGATGATCTAATTAAATCCGCTGTTAATTAACGTCTTAATTAAATTGAATCCAATTAACTGCATGATTAATCAGGTCGGAAGTGAATTCACACCGCATGTGAATCTGGAACATTTGTGTGTGTCAGAGAGAGGCTCCATATGTTCTGACGGAGGCGCGAGGACGCCTCTCTCTGCCGCGCGCACCTGAGCCACCATTTATTTTGGAACATCCAACATTGCCAACACTCATTTATGCACGTTATGATACAGAAAGCAGAAGTGTTGCCTATCTATTTATTTTTCTTTAATTTTTCGATTTGTATCTTGTCAGATTGGCTCAACAAAATCAAAAAGTACTTCTCGGCAACATTTATTTTTCCACGCGCACTAAAATGCAATTCAATATTTGTCATGTATTGGCTGCTACATTGTATTATTATGTCACCAACATCTTAAACATATCCTTATCATCTAGAAGGCTTTCTTTCATCCTGGAAAAGTGTTCAACCTCTTGGTTTATATCTTGTGATCGCTTTCAAGAATGTAACCTGATGCCTTAATCTTGCAGGCTGTAAAAAAACAGATTTAAGAGAATAAACAGCATTTACAGATTGACCCATTTAGGTTGAATTCAGCGCGTTCGTGTGAAATCATTAGCTTAAGCACTGTTTTTGCCTCCCTTTTAATTAAACACAAGTGTTCATGAAATGTGTTTTGGTGAGCTCACTGGCAGCGCAAACTCAGCAGACAGGCTCATATATTATCATCATGAACACATGTATTATATTACAGTTAGAATCAGAATAGCTTTTCACTTAAGGGGTTTATATTGGTGTTAAGTGCATATAGAAATATCAAGAGGAAATATAAAATAACTAGAATAGTCAGAAACATACATTTAGAATAGAAAACAAAATGTATGACTAAGAAAACATTTTAAAAACGTCATAGACCTAGACCTACCTTGAAATGCCGGTTAGCGTTAAGGAGGAGAGCACGCGACTTCTTTTGAACGGCTCATAATGTTGGATAAAAAGAACTAAATGTGTGTTATGAAGTTTTAATTAGTTTGCTGTTAATATTGCCGTGTTTTCTGAATGCCCAGTAAAAAGTTGTTACTATGTATAATGTGTACTTTACTTTATAATATTTATACTTTTTTTAAACTACGAAGCAAAAGAGATAGTATTAACGACTGAGAACAGCAAACTAACATTTATAACAGCAAATGCAGCCCTAACTCAAAACTATGCATGTCTTCTTATTGATACAAATGTTAAATTAAATAAAACATAATTATTATAACTATTCTCTTGATGTTAGCCTATAGAGTGCAGTGGGCTCGGTCTCTGCAGTGCAGCAGGCTCTGATACAGCGGCTCAATGAAACTTTTATTTTGTCATCAGTGTGTTCAACAGAACTCCTTTATGTCACTTGTACTGGTCAAATTGGGCTCCCCGCCGCGGTTTTGTGTGGCAGCTTTTTTAACGAGCCGCAACTAACGAGGCAACGACACCAAAATCCCGCAGACACACAAAGCATGCCGGGTATTTACCGAGCAGAGCCGCGGCTCCGTCCCCGGCCCTTTGTCTCCTTTCACAGGCAGAGAGAGAGCCGAGAGAGAGCAGGGACAAGGTGTGTGTGTGTGTGTGTGTGTGTGTGTGTGTGTGTGTGTGTGTGTGTGTGTGTGTGTGTGTGTGTGTGTGTGTGTGTGTGTGTGTGTGTGTGCGTGTGTGTGTGCGCGTGTGTGCGTGCGTGTGTGTGTTCATTATGCAGGTTGTTAATGACAAGAGCTTCAGAGCGCTTTGAAGCCTTTATTGGTCCGTTTTTTTTAAGGCAGGATAAAAAAGGCTTTGGTTTGAGTATTGAGATGAAGAATAATGAATGTCACATGCTTGTACTTTCTTCATGCATTGATGACAACACACGTTTAACTGGTCATTCTGGTAGGCCATTATCCTCACACTGAGAGGCACTTTTTTCTAGGGATAATGGAGTTTCTAATAACTTGTAAGATACATTTAACAAATAACACGTACATGATGTTTTGTTTCTTCTTCTCTTTTTGTGATTTGTTTTGTTATTTGCTTTTCTTTACTCAATCATTTGAACCCTTCCCATTTTGTTATGTCTGCCTTAGTTGTAACCTCCATTTCTTAAAATGCAACTAATACAATAACTTTATTATCCGTTAATATTAAAGTATTTAGACATTGCACAAAGTCAATCTGCATATATGTTATAGTTAAAAATCAGATGATCTATTTTTTAATTTGTGCTTATTGAACTGCTCAGAAAATTCAGAATTAATATAATAAATAACACAGTTTTAAATAACTTTTAATATAAAACATACAGACAAAAATAAATACAAAATGTATTTTTTTCAGTTCTTTTTTTCTTCTTCAGTTTATATCAGGCCATTCTAACTTTTTTTTGTATTGAAAATGTTAATTCTTACAAAGTAAAGGTTTGAACCATCAACAAACATACAGTACACTACGAGAAACACAACAGGTTTCTGTTGATTTGGTCTAAATAAGAAACCCATATTTGGGGACCAGGGTTATAAGGTTTGTATTAATGATTATAATGTAGGCCCTGTTTTACTGCCTATAATTCTTCCTTGGCATTTACAGCAATGAGAGTATTTTTGTAAGCACATTATGAGCTCTAAGGTTTCATTAATAACTTTGAGAGAGATGGAAAAGGAGCATTTTTAACGTCAGTCCGATCGGCTCTGTTCTAAAGGAACATCTCCTGCTGACGTACGTCTTCTCCCGTAAGAAAACAGCCTCTTCTCGTCGTTATCATTTGATTATTAGTAAAAACATTGGATGTTTTCTTAGTTTTGGGCCCAGAGATAACTAGGATAGATGAAGTCACATTTCACTCCTAATTTCTATAGTTCATATTTTCATATACAAGTCATACTTATGTTCCTATAGTGTGCACCAGCTGTCCCCCTAATCCCACACTGTCTTTGAGCTCACTATTTCAGTTCATTGTCAGTATGCAAGGTTCCAGGAGACCCTTTCAAAAACCAGATATGTTCTAACACATTGTTGAAGAGCTTGTGAATATTTACAAGGGCGTCACTTTGCTTTGAAAAGTCTTGGGGACATAATGGCTCAAAATAAAACAGAAACATCTTTTCTAAACAGTCTTTGACATGCAATTAAGAATAGGTTCATCAAAAAGCCAAGGGTTCTACAGATTTCACAACACTGTTATTTGCAGAAGATATGGTCATGCATACATGCCTCAATAGAACAGCATAGTTGATGACATTGGCTCATTTAATAATCAGTGCGAGAGGTTTTTTTTCCTTTTTGAATTGATGCTATTTTTGTATTGTAGAAAGTCCACAAAAAACAGTTCCTTAATTGTGTTGAATCTGAATCTGCCTGATGGACTCCAGTGTAAAACTTTAGCGACATTACAATACGTTAAATGAATCACAATATGACTTGACATTCAGTCATTCTGTTTGAATTTCTATTTCACCTAAACATTTGATAAAGGTTGCAATATCTCCTGAAAAATATTGAAGAAAATATTTGTTCCTCTTTCTCAACAAAGTTGATGAGCTGATGATCTGTTCATTGTCTGTATGGCTCTGCACATGCTAACAGTATCATATGTCTTCTTTCTCTGTACAGATTTCAGAAGTCAAACCAGCTGGGAGACCGGTGTGGCCTCCATGATGCAAAACAGTGGGTTACATCTCCAAAATATGTGTTGTCTCTGTGATACTGTATCCATGGTTATACGTGTGGTTGATCATTGTATCTAACATCATTTTAAAAACAGTTACAATAGCACAATTAAATTCTGGCAGCTGCGTTTCTTTTTTGGTGCTCAAATATCTGTTAAAATATACAATGTTCTATCATGGGTCTTCAAGTTCCTATATCAAATTCATGTTATAATCCGTATTGTATGACTAAAAGGAATCAAACGAAAACAGACTTTGAAATATCTGTTGTAAGATATTAAGTGCAGGTCTTCTATCTATAACTTATTTTGTAGTCATGTGTGACTAAAATGTTTGTTTGATAAGATCTGAGTTGTATATTATTGTAAATGATGAATAGTGAAGTCAAAAAGCTGGCCTGTACAACTCTGTGACAATGACCTCCACCTGATCTCTTCTTTCTTACTGCGGGACAAGAGGTCCATGCTGTCTGCAGTGAAGGTGTGTGGATTTCTTCTTTCTGTGTGTCTGCTTGTTTCTTTGTGCTGCATCTTTCCTCTGCCCGCTGTCAATCCCACAATGCACTGCTTCTACACCTCGCATTAATGGATGCTGCTGCTTGACATAACATTTAGCGGGTTTCTGTTAGGCAGGCTGGGTGCTATTATCACACCGCCTCCACTTTAATCAATTCTAATTCCAAATTGTGAAAATGGAGCAGCTGGAGGTCATTGAGGAGTATCTGAAGGTGAACACCAATATTCATCTGCTAAGATTATTAGTGAGTGAAGCTCAGGTCACATAGTAATTGATCTGAATCAACGTGTGTTCAGTGGTCAGTGAGGTCCATGTTCAGCGTCTCATCTCACTCTCATTGATGTGTGTGTGTGTGTGTGTGTGTGTGTGTGTGTGTGTGTGTGTGTGTGTGTGTGTGTGTGTGTGTGTGTGTGTGTGTGTGTGTGTGTGTGTGTGTGTGTGTGTGTGTGTGCGCTGTAGAACAAATGAGTTTACATCTCAACTACACATGCACTCAGTGAGCAAGGATGTTGCAACTGCATTTGTTTCATTCAGGTGTTGTTGGATGGTTCACGAGTTCAGAAGACATTTTTTCGACTTCTGCGTGTTCATGATTAAAGGAGATGTGTTGTATTTCAGTGTTAACCCTTAGATGCACGAGTGACTGGACCCTACACTCTTCCATAAGTGGGTCAAAAAGGACCCGTATTAGAATAATATGTGTTTTATGCCATTTCTGTCAGAAAAGAAAAATCACTTGTATAATATTTAGTATTATATTTTGGTTCACACTAGAAATATTTTATATTTAAAAAAGTTTTCCCAGAGGATTCCATAGAAAATGCATGCGGGTCATTTTTGACCCACTTATGGAAGCTTGGGGTAGTAATACAAAAACTACAATTTCTTAAAATGTAAATACAAAAATGGAATGGCATGATATCCAAAACACGTTTTTTGAGGAATAGCTGGAATATGAAATGATACAAAAATGTAATTACAAAGATACTTCAAGAAAACCACCTCAACGGGTCAAAAAAGACCCACTTATGCATCTAAGGGTTAAATACAGTTGATACCGTTTTTTTTAATATCTTTCAAGTCAAGAACCCATTTGTGTTATTGTTCGGACATCAAATGAATGCCCTGTCCAGCATGTGTATCCACATTTTTATTTTGGTTCCGCTCCCTCGGCTGACAGACAAACAAATACTGTAAAACCAAACCTTGAACATTCCTTTCTTGGCAAAGGTTATCCATCTTAGAACAATTTCAACACTCAGAGATCACGTGAAGGTTCTTTCCCCAAAAACGTTTGCAACCAAGCAGCCCGGAAGCTGTTCAGTTATCACATGACATAACAATAAAGGCGGAGAGCGTAGACCTCACTAAAGCTGGTCTGACCCAGACACCAGCACAAGCCTGTCTTCTTAATCCCACAACTGCCCGCAGTGTGTGCATTTGATTTTCTCCCGCCATAGCTTTACTGATATTCCTGTTCTGGTGAAACGGCAGATGTCAGAAAGACACCACGTAGCTCTAGAAATCAATGTGTTGTGTTTGTGAAGAGCATGTCACGCTTTTCCTTTTTGTCTATTGATTGACTAAACAGAGTTGTCTACTGAGAAGAGGGCTGAATAACTGGATTAAATTACAATAATACGTGATCTTTGGGAGATTATGTTTCTGCCGAATTTCAGTAGATGCTTGGACAGACTAAGAAAAGAAGATGAATCAATTTGAATACATTACTTGTTACTTGTTAGACGCTTTTATCCAAAGCGACTTACATACTCAATACTGTGGGCAATCCCCACAGGAGCAATTTGGGGTGAAGTGTCTCAGGGACACAACGACATGCTGACTGCAGTGGGATTTGAACCTGTGCTCCCCTGATCTGAACACCAACGCCCCAACCACTGCGCCACACGCCTCCTTTGATCGTTACATTTGGTCAGTAAGAAGAGACGTTTGCTATTTTTATGTTCTTTGAATGGTGTCGAATACAGCCAGCAGTTAGAGCGGGTCTCTGTGTCACAAAGACCAGGAATAGACACTGGTTCTGGGATACCTGGCTATCCATTCATGCTGCCTGACCTTTCCTCATTTCAAGCCTCTATGTATGTGATGCCTGTATATCAAGAGTTCATTCAACCTTTTTTCAGCATCTATGTAACATTAGTTATCCAGTGAGCAAAAACATTGAAATGCAGTTACAGTAAAGCTTGAGTTTGTCGGGCCAAAACTGACAGAGCTAATCTGTAGCCCCAAATAACGAAGTGACAAACAGTCAAAGTGACTTGAACGCAGAGTCAAAGTCAGGGTCAGGGTTAGGACTTCCTTTGCAAATGCATACAAATGCCTCATAAGGTTAACCCTGCTAGTGACATGGGAACATAGGGGTCAGAGTACCCTAACATGGGAGTGTAGGTTTTACTATGTCCAAAATCTTTTCAGAACACTTACTGCATGTTTATTATTGTAACAATGACTAAGAAGCTTCGCTAAAATAATGAAGTTAAAATATTACCAAACCACCATTTCCTAAACCTAAGCAAATGTGTTTGGTGGCAAACCAAATAGACAAAGAAAACCGCAACAGGCATACACAAACAATGTGAGATCAGAAACAAGATCACATCATATGGTGTAGACCGAGGACAAACATCGTATTTTATCACTTCATTTGAAGAACCCATTGGAAATAACAGTACATGGTTTAAAGTGGAAGTTAATTGCAGTCAGGTTCAGTGTGAATGAGCTGATTTCAAGTGAAAGCTGCTGAGCTGGTCCCAGGGGCCCGCCTGTGTGTGTGTGTGTGTGTGTGTGCGTGTGTGTGTGTGTGTGTTTGTGTGTGTGCGTGCATGTGTGTGTGTGTGTGTGTGTGTGTGTGTGTGTGTGTGTGTGTCACAGAGGGACCACTGCCAAATTGCCTCCATATGTCTGTCTATTAATTGTGTGTCAGCGGAGGAAAGCCCCGTGTGTTCCTCTGGGAAATGACGCTGTGATTAACATTTCTACGGCGGAGCAAACGACCCCTGAACACAACATGAAGGGAGGCAGCGTGAGGGAGAGAAATAATCCACCATCTCAAAGACAACTGCTGTTTCTACAGGGGCGTGACTCTTTTTATAATTTCAATAAGTACTCAGAAGTAATACTTTATATAAAAACAGCCATTCTAAATGAAATACTATGTTCTATACAAAAAAATATTATGTTACAAGTAAAAGTCCTGTATGGAACATTGTAACTAAGTAAAAGTACACTTTGTATCACAATATACTAAAAGTACTTGTTAAGCGTAAGGGCCCAGTTCATAATCAAATATATGAAATAAGTCAATGACGATCATGGATGGATTCATGTGTTCATCACTTCTGATAAAGGTGAAGCTAATCTTTGTTTATTGCTGCTGGGTATCTTAACCTACAATTACAGTATACTTCCATGTGTCAGATACATGTACAGTAATGGACCATATTACTACCATATTGGATACAAATGTAGTGGGATACAAGTATAAAGTATCTTAAAATAATAATACTCAGACAAATCCCTCAATATTGTACTCGGGTTCAATATTTGAGAAATGTACTTTTGCTTGTTGAAATGTTCACACACACAGATGGTGTTCAGGTTAGCTGACTGTTTATATACTTTTATATACATTTCTCAAAATAATGGTAAATGGTAATGTTGTCAGAAAATGCTGTATGTTGACGATGTTTCTTAAATAGTTTGGCTCTTATTTATTTGCTTTTTAGATGCGCTCTATATGTTGTGAGAGCGGATGAGATGTTTCCTTTATTTGCTTCAAGTCACATTTGTACATAAGGAACACTATGATAGCCTTAAATCCTAATTACAGATGTACATGTAAGATCCTACAACAACTGTCTGAGAGACACACAATAGGCTTTACTTTGCAAATGCACAATAGCTACAGCATAGTTTGGCACAAAACAATATATTGAACATGTTGCATATCAGGGACCTATATTGTAGTTATTGGATCTGTGGTCTGAGTGTCTACAGTGAAACCCCTTTACTTCTTACACTGTGTGTGTGTGTGTGTGTGTGTGTGTGTGTGTGTGTGTGTGTGTGTGTGTGTGTGTGTGTGTGTGTGTGTGTGTGTGTGTGTGTGTGTGTGTGCGCGCGTGTGTGCGCGTGCGTGTGCGTGCGTGTGTGTTTCGGTATGTGTCCATGTGCCTGTGTTGGCACGTTGTATGATTTATTAATGTCCTGTTGAGAGGTTTATAAATCTGCAATATGCTTTGCCTCACAGAGCCATTAACAGACAATAGACAATTGATTCAGTGTAAATCCCTACTTAACCTGCACAGTGTCACAGCACGCATTGCTGCTGCTGTTCACTGCGTGTCAGACCGGCAACACGTGGAGCAGCAGACAGAGCATTGAAGCTCCACATGAACACATTCAGAAGTCTGCGGCTTCCTCCTTTACTCTGTCAACAGTGTTTGTCTCAATCCCTTTTAAAATGGACTTTTGATGCAGTGCTTACATTTATGATGACAATATGTTCATTTAAAGGGGCCCTTTATGCTTTTGGGGTTTTCCATTTCCTGTAGTGTGTTACGTATATATAGGTTTGTGTGCATGTCAATGGTCTGCAAGGCTCAAATCTGGAGTGTTCCCTCCAGAGGGAGTTTCTCTTCCACACACTCCCTGGTTTCAGACAGAGGGTGAACAGAGGAGCTGCAGCACAGGCAGTATGAGAACAATAAAAAGCTTTTTGAACATTAAAGCATGGAGACATGTCACAGGAGAGGGACAACATACAAACATGAGCCTGAAAATGAGGCGAATTGGGCCCTTTAAATCCACATGTGTTAGTCCTGAGGACCTTTGAGATACATCTGGTCTTTCAGGTGACTTTTCCTTCTCTAGAATGAAAGCAAAAGCAAAACAGAGCAGTGGTGTTAATATATGAATCTTTTGGATGTATTTGTTTGTTATAGGATGTAGGCTGTATTGTTACTTAACAGTAATACCTACTGTTCAGATCCTCTTTGTTTCTCATAGTATTTTGTATGTCAAATATATGTATGTTTTAGGGCTTACAAAGAAGGTGACGATTCACTTTTATAAAACCCCAAGGGTCAATTCAGTGTTCCACATTGTATACAGTACACAGTACAAAGACACACTGATGCACAGGACCCATACACATAAGCATGTGCACAAACACATGCATTTTTACATAAATACATAAGCAATAAGATCAGCATCGACATGGGTCAGTCCATCAAAGGGAGTGGGCAAATTGCATCAAAGCATCATTCAACATTGTTCTAATACCAATAACATGTTACGTATTAACATGCTCTTGTCTTTAGAAAAAACATGTGAAAATGGTTCAAGCTAACATTCAATGTAAAGACAAGGATCTTCCAAAAACAATTACGCTTCTCTTTATCTCGTCTTCCTCTTCTCTTGTATGTGTTTGATCAGTTGATGTAGTAAGACTTCAATTTCCATTACCACTCCATTCTGCTGCTTTCATCTTTATTAGAGTAAACTATCGAGCTCGGTAAAAAAATAGTTGAAAACCTTTGTTTTACTTTCTCTTTGTGTGTGTGTGTGTGTGTGTGTGTGTGTGTGTGTGTGTGTGTGTGTGTGTGTGTGTGTGCGTGTGCGTGTGCGTGTGCGTGTGTGTGTGTGTGTGTGTGCATGTGTGTGTGTGTGTGTGTGTGTGTGTGTGTGTGTGTAGGTCACAGTGGAGTAAACCAGCTGGGCGGGGTGTTTGTGAATGGGCGGCCTTTACCTGATACTACCAGGCAGAAGATAGTGGAGCTGGCACACAGTGGAGCTCGACCCTGTGACATATCCAGAATACTGCAGGTAACTTCATCTTTATTAGCGGTACTTACAGTGGTATCAGATAGTCCTGATGAAGCCCCTGATGCTGAGTTCAAAATATTCATTTATGGGACATGATACAGACAGTGGCGATTCTACACCGATTTCACTCGAGGGGGCACATTTAATGTGGGACAAAACACACAAGATTCTGTTCAAGGATTGTGTTTAATTCAGTATTAAGTCATAGCCTACAAAAAAAACATAAAATAACATTATTGGTGTTGGAAATGTAGTCAATGACTTAGTTACAATTGTATTTGATTATATTACTGAAGAAAAACAACCATTTCTGTTATTGTGGACCAAAGTTACAGCACAGTCTTTCCTGCATCACAATCAGAAATTCTATTATCATCATTTTTTCTTTTGGATGGGGGTCCAAGCTCAGTGTTACAGAGGTACATAGCTCTAACTGTAAGCTTTATCAGAAAGTATTTCATGGAAAAACTGACAAGCTCTAGTGGCCGTGTGAATTATGACAACCGTCATAGCAAACATTAACATTACATTACAAGTCACTTGTTAGACGCTTTCATCCAAAGCGACTTACATACTCAATACTGTGGGCAATCCCCACAGGAGCAATTTGGGGTTTGAACCTGTGCTCCCCTGATCCCAACACCAACGCACAACCCACTGCACCACACACCTCCCTCTAACAGAGAAGAAAGTGGTACGATGTTAAAATACCCAGCATGCCTTGTAGCGAGTCAGTCGGGCCTATGATTAGGTTGACAAAGCAGCTAACTTTTTGTTTTAATAGCTACTGAATTTATATATTTTCTTCCATCCTGCACTCTTTTGTTAAAACCTGGCACCTATTACCCATAATGCACGCAGACTACCAACAGTTTGGATTGAAGTGTGTTATGCTAATACAGCCTTGAGTGTTTATCCTGCAGCAAAGATGATCATCACCTCCCTTCTTTTTAACTGAACACCCCCAGAGCTACTTTCAAACACTGACACAAATCACTAGAGGCTATTCATCAGATTTGAACAGCTCTCTCTGGAGAAATTCAACGTTTTTACAGCTTGTTTTCAACATATGAAGTATCTTTCCCCAACACCTGAATGCACTGAGAAGATGGTGGAGGTCCACTTTACCAATCGCTGTGATTGTGCCTTAGATCATCTACAAAAAAAAGCTTTTAATTGGAAATATATTTTCACAACATCTGTAAATAACCCATATGATTTGTGTTGTTTTTGTGTGCAGGTATCTAACGGCTGCGTGAGTAAAATCCTGGGCAGATATTACGAGACAGGTTCCATCCGTCCTCGAGCCATAGGAGGGAGTAAACCCAGGGTGGCCACTCAGGAAGTGGTGGGGAAGATTGCTCACTACAAGAGAGAGTGTCCGTCCATCTTCGCCTGGGAGATCAGAGACCGGCTGCTGGCAGAGGGAGTCTGCACCAACGACAACATACCCAGTGTAAGACCCTTCTGTTCCTCTGCCACGTCGCTTACAGGGTGCAAGGAAGTCACAGAGAAGTCTGGACTCATACTGTAAAAACGTGTACAAACTGTAATAGATGATGTATTTGTTTCTGTACTCTGTGACAGCTGGCTTGGAGGTGAGTAAGTAGGGCATAGGTGGCACAGCTGGATCAAGCAGATGCCATCTCTACAAGAAATTCAATTGCAAAAAGTCAGACCAAACTGCTATACACTCAAATCTAAATAAAGCAGTTAAGGCAATAAAAAACATACTTTCTAAAATAGTTAGATATTGACTTAAAAAACTAAAGAAAAGGCAAAAATAGACCTGTAATCCTTTATCAAATACTGTTGGTTGCTACAAAAGTACAAATGTTATTTGCAGATTTATAATGTATCTTGGAAGCTTTCACAAATAAATAACAACAATCTTTGTAAGTATATTTGCACATCTAAAGCAGGAACGTAAGAAACCATGCTAGCTGGATGATTTTAGTAATGTTCCCATTACATTACATTGAAACAAAAAACCTTATTAAACATGTGTACAGTATAGATTGTGTTTTTGAGTGTATACTAGCCAGTTGAGAGGATTTTCTAATTAGAGCTTTCAGGAAGCTGCTATATTTCGCTATTTCCCATACCAATGAAGTTTGGTGGCAAAATATTTTCAGTCAATAATCATTTTAAACCAAACCTCAGTAGAATACAGGGGCACTTTAGATTTACCTTGTCCGTTTGTTGGCCAATCTTTTAACCCTACTGGTTAATATTATAATGTAAAACTGATTATATGACTTTCACTCAATGTAAATAATATCCTACACTCTAAAAACGAATTCAGGCGACCTTTCACCTCCACTTAATTAAATGCATGATTGCAAGATAAAAATGTGAGTTAATTGATTTAGATAAACATTTTAAGTTGCAAACATTAATTTATAAGTTGTGTTGACGTAATAATGTTGGTAATTACATCAACTTAATATTGTGTGTAATTTGAACTCTGATTTCTGCGTTAATTGACTTAAAACTAAATTCAAGTTGTAGTAAGTAATGCAATTGGCTTGATAACTTAATTGTTCTACACCTTGAGTTAAGAATTTCAAGTCCACTCCCACTTAACATGCCTGGACAAGTTCCCACAGTTAAGACAAATAGAAATACTATACAAAGGACATTTTAAGGTGAGTGTCATCTTTTGTCATTCAAATACAGCCTTGTAGTTGCACTGTATAGGCAAATTGCTGTTTGACCAAAATTAGCAGCCTTTGAACTGTGAATAGTTCTGTGAGAGGATACAAAGTATAGAGGCTACTGTGAGAGTAACTGTCACGATTATCATGTTATGTCACGTTTGTAGTTTTGTATGTTTGGGTGTTTGCTGTCATGTTTTCCTCCTGGGTTATTGTCTGGTCCTTTTCCCTGTGTTTTTCCTCCCGTCCTTAGTTTCCCTGGTGTGTCTAGTTGTCTGATTGTGTTCACCTGTTGTCCTTGTGTTTCTCCTCCCCTGCCCGGCTGTTTCTCGTCTCGTGATTACCCCTCCCTGTATTTAGTCTTGTCTCTTCCTGTGTTCAGTGTTGGTTCGTCTTTTGTTGGTGACTGAGTTCACCGGTGAGTGTTCTGTTTTGTCTATGTTAGTTTCATTATCCTTGAGATAAAGGTTTATCAGAGTTATCTGCATTTGGGTCCTGCTTCCTTCACTCAACCGTGACAGTACGAACCAACCAGAAATGGACCCAGCAGATGATCCTTTTGAGGTGGAACTACAACATTTTTCCTTTTATTTGGCTTGCTGCTATGATTGGTGGAAGGGAGCGTCCAGTGTTCTGCAGAAGGAGGCCGCTCTGATAGAGGCGCACCGGTTGGCTATGGAGAAACCAGACTTGGTGAAATTCTTACCTGGCTGGATTTTGAACTTCCTCTGGGTGTGTGATTTCCAGCCTGCTGACTGCAGACGTCTCGGTGTGTTCCGTCTGGAGTCAACCCATGCTTCTGCCCCAGTTCCTGCTCCTGTCCAGGAGTCGTATTCTGGAACTCGTCTGGCTTATGGAGGTCCACGGAGTATTCAGGCGGCTGCTAGGAGAAGTAGTCGCAAGGCCAAGCTAGCAGCCCGAGCCCCAAGAGCCATGGTTCCAGCCCCAGTCCCAGCCCAGCAACCGTGGTTCCAGCCCCAGAAGCCATGGTTCCGGCAACAGAACCGGCCGACACAGCCATGATTCCGGCCTCAGTTCCGGCCCCAGCAGCCATGGTTCCGGCTTCAGTACCGGCCCCAGAAGCCATGGGCCCGACTCCAGTTTCGGCTACAGGGCTGGCTCCCCAGCCGACGCCAGCTCCCCGAGTCTTGTCGGCGTACCGGCCGACTCCAGCACCTCATCTCCTGCTGGCTCCCCAGCCGACACCACCTCCCGAGTTCCCTCTCGAGTCCCCTCTCAAGTCTCTTCTCCAGTCCCCTCTCAAGTCTCCTCTCGAGTCCCCTCTCCAGTCCCCTCTCCAGTCCCCTCTCCAGTCTCTTCTCCAGTCCCCTCTCAAGTCTCCTCTCGAGTCTCCTCTCAAGTCTCCTCTCAAGTTCCTACTCGAGTCCCCTCTCGAGTCCCCTCTCGAGTCCCCTCTCGAGTTCCCTCTCGAGTTCCCTCTCAAGTCATCTCTCCAGTTCCCTCTCAAGTCCCCTCTCGAGTTCCCTCTCAAGTCTCCTCTCGAGTCATCTCTCAAGTATCCTCTCGAGTCCCCTTTCAAGACAATTCTCAAGTCACCTCTCAAGTCACCTCCCGAGTTCCCTCTCAAGTCACCTCCCGAGTTCCCTCTTGAGTCACCTCCCGAGTTCCCTCTCGAGTCTCCTCTCCAGTCCCCTCTCAAGTCCCCTCTCGAGTCCCCTCTCGAGTCTCCTCTCGAGTCCCCTCTCAAGTCTCCTCTCAGGTTCCTACTCGAGTCCCCTCTCGAGTCCCCTCTCGAGTTCCCTCTCAAGTCTCCTCTCGAGTCATCTCTCGAGTCCCCTCTCGAGTCCCCTCTCGAGTCCCCTCTCGAGTCCTCTCTCGAGTCCCCTCTTGAGTCCCCTCTCAAGTCTCCTCTCGAGTCATCTCTCAAGTATCCTCTCAAGTCCCCTTTCAAGACAATTCTCAAGTCCCCACTCGAGTCACCTCTCGAGTTCCCATTCAAGACACTTCTCAAGTCACCTCTTGAGTTCCCTCTCAAGTCACCTCTCGAGTCCCCTCTTGAGTTCCCTCTCAAGTCCCCTCTCGAATCACCTCTCGAGTTCCCTCTCAAGTCTCCTCTCGAGTTCCCTATCGAGTCCCCTCTCAAGTCTCCGTTCAAGTTCCCGCTCAAGATCCCTCTCAAGTCATCTCTCAAGTCAACTCTCAAGTTTCCTCTCGAGTCTCCACTCAAGTCCCTACTTGTGTGCCGTGGGAGTTTCCACTGGGGGTCCTGCCAACCTTGTGTCTTGTGCCGTTGGAGGTTCCGCTGGGGGTCCTGCCAACTCGATGTCCTGTTCCGTTGGAGGTCCCGCCGTTACCTGTCTCGCCGGGGGTCCTGCCAACTCCTGGTCCTCTTCCGTGGGGGATCCTGCCGAAGCCTGTCCCACCGGCTCTGGTTCCTGTCCGGCCGACACCGGGTCCTGCCCGGCCTCCGGAGCTGTCCCGTCAGCGCCTTCCTGCCCGGCCTCCGAAGCTGTCCCGTCAGCGCCTTCCTGCCCGGCCTCCGGAGCTGTCTGGTCTTCGCCCTCGAGCTCGGCCCTCTGAGAGCCGCGGTCTTCGCCTTTGAGCCCGGCCCCCTGAGAGCCGCGGTCTTCGCCTTCGAGCCCGGCCCCCCTCGAGCCGCGGTCTTCGCCCTCGAGCCGCGGTCTTCGCCCTCGAGCCCGGCCCCCTGAGAGCCGTGGTCTTCGGCCTCGAGCCCGGGCCCCTGAGAGCCGCGGTCTTCGCCCTCGAGCCCGGCCCCCCTGAGTGCCACGGTCTTCGCCCTCATGCTCGGCCCCCTGACTCTTCCTTCGCTCTCATGCTCGGCCCCCTGAGTTTGCCCGCTGTGGTCTTCGCCCCTCCATGGACTCTACCTTGCCCCCGGGCCGTCCGCCCGAGACCCCCATCTTGGACTTTGCCTTGCCCCCGGGCCGTCCGCCCGAGATCCCTTCCGGGCCCTCCACTGTGCTCCTGGGCTGTCAGCCCAAAACCCGTCCTCCAGACCCCCTCCACCCACCCTGGTGGCCCTAGTGTTGTGTCCCTCCTCCGGACCCCCTCCACCCACCCTGCTTGAGGTTTTGGACTTTTGTGGGGGTTTTTTTTAGGGACGTCTGGAATCCGTCCCTTGAGGGGGGGGTTCTGTCACGATTCTCATGTTATGTCACGTTTGTAGTTTTGTATGTTTGGGTGTTTGCTGTCATGTTTTCCTCCTGGGTTATTGTCTGGTCCTTTTCCCTGTGTTTTTCCTCCCTGTCGTTAGTTTCCCTGGTGTGTCTAGTTGTCTGATTGTGTTCACCTGTTGTCCTTGTGTTTCTCCTCCCTGCCCGGCTGTTTCTCGTCTCGTGATTACCCCTCCCTGTATTTAGTCTTGTCTCTTCCTGTGTTCAGTGTTGGTTCATCTTTTGTTGGTGACTGAGTTCACCCGTGAGTCTTCTGTTTTGTCTATGTTAGTTTCATTATCCTTGAAATAAAGGTTTATCAGAGTTATCTGCATTTGGGTCCTGCTTCCTTCACTCAACCGTGACAGTAACAATACTTTGGTTACTATTGTGATATCGCTTTTTATTCAAAATTAATCTCGGTGAAGCAGATCAAGGACATGCTTCTTGAGGTAGGATCGTTATTTAGAGTTGTCATTGAAATGCAAGTTGTTGGCAGTCACCCATTCAGAATATATTCATTTAGGTCATTTCTCTTTTTTTCCTTTTTCAAAAATAGCACAATTTTCATTTCATTTCAAACCTTTATTTAACCAGATTGGTCCCATTGAGATCATAGATCTCTTTTTCAAGGGAGACCTGCAGCATATAGGTTCCACATGAAACATAAAACAATAAAGGACATTATACATTATATTTACAGGATACATTTACATAGTTATAGACATTTACAAGTGGCCATAGTATCAACGAGCATTTCATTTAGCCTAGCTTTAAAAACATGCAGAGGAATGAGATTGCTCAATACAATTGAAGTATGCAGAGAACTATAGCCATCCGCTGGCTAGTCGTGTACCTTGGAGAAAAGGAGTTTAGCGACGTAATTAAAAATCTTGAAATCAAATCAAATCCATGGGCACAGTGGACACAGGACAAAAGCACTGCTCTCTGTCAGTTACATTTTGAAGCATATTGCACTTTTGGCCACACCCCAATCAATAATATCTTAGCTACGTTCAGCATGGATAGGTGTTGACAGCAATGGCATGGGAAAAGGATTGTGTAACATTTGAAAAGTGGCTTCTGCTCTTCACTTAACCAGTTCAAGTATTGTATGGAACCTGCAAAAAAGATGAGAAGGTACACTAAAACGTGCACGGTTGGGATTGACAAAATCTGTCCACATGCATTTAAACACTAGGCAAAGTACTCAAAAGCACCTCTGTGTGTCTTCAGGACCACATTGCCATGACGACACACACATGCAGACTCAATAGGTGAAAACAATACCAGCGTTGCTTTAGCAGCTGGTAATAATGGCTCTGAATTCGCTAAGAGTGACAGTTTAAAAAGTATGCAATTACCTAATTCATTATCTCTTATGCGCTAACCTATTATTTAATGTGCTTCAAAAGGACATGAATATCGCCTTCATCAGTGACCGGTCCACCCCAGGATCTGACCATACGATGGCAACCATCGTGGTCCAGGGAAACAAATGAATGAGCAAGCATTCTGCGTTAAATGTGTTCATACTGTTTGAAATAATGACTGTCGGCAGTGTAAACATCTTTGTTACATCTTTGGTCAAATTGATGTCTGTAATCTGCAGATTGGTGGCCATTGAGAGTTTGTTTCTGTAGTTTTACAAAAACTTTACAGATGTTACATATTTGGCACTGGTTTTAAATATGCAAAGGCCTCTAACTTCGATGTGATGGCAGCATGTATTTGCTGTGTCCCCATTTCCCATGGTAATATGGCTAATGTGTTTATTTATTATTTGTGGGGCAATTTACATTTGTGTTATTTATCTTTTTTTTCAAGATTGAAATGAAGCTCAGCGCAAGTTCTTTCAGGAAGACTGGGTGTATATACATTCACTCCGCAGCTGCATATAATCAGCTCATCACAGGCGTTCTCTTTAACCTATTACATTTCACCTCATTCTCCAGCAGCCAATCAACGAGCTGCAGCCAAACTATAAAATGGTTCTCCTCTCTCATGCAGTCAGCTGTGATTCCAGGTGTTCATGCACCTTATCATACTGTATGGCATGTGTCAATAAATGTTCAAACAAAATGAATTCTCTCCTGATTGAAACATCATGTGTTGAAATAAACACATCATAAACACATTTATATAAAAAATAAAAAGTGAATTGCCTAATATTCTTGTTGTGGAATCAATTAATTTCTTTCTTTAAAGGCAAAAACATGAAAAAGCTAAGAAAAAAAAAACTATTGAATACAATATATTTGGAGCAACTTCATTTATAAATGGTTGTCAACTTAAAAACGTGTGTTCACAATGAGGGTAATTAAGTACATACATTTAAATCATGTGGTAAAACTAGCCGGAACAACTTAATCTTTTGAGTAATCAACTTCAAAACTTGTGTTTATGCTACCAATTATTAAGTAAGTGGTAATTAAAAACACCTCTGATTGTAGCGGAAAAGCCTTCTCCCCTAACTCAAATAACTTTGTTGCTTTAAGACAATTTCATTAGAAGTTGTCTTAACTCAATAAACATCGATGCAAACTCTTGCGTTGATTTTCTTTGTTGAGCCAAGGCATTTGTTTTTAGAGTGTGCTTTTATATTGTGTTCTCTGTCATTTGACCCTTCAATAGTGTTTTGTTTTTCAGATAGTTTACAGATTTGTATCTTCATGGTCAACTGTATTTTCTACTTGTTGTGTTTCTATTTGGAGATGTTCATATTTTATAATTGTTTATTTTTGACTCTTTTTCATTTATTTTTAATTATGTGCAATACCTCGTTTAACAAGTATATCTTATCTTATTATCTGTTAGGGGTCATTAATGCCTTGGTTCTTAAGTTTCTATCCAACAATGCTTTACAATTGTTGTTCTCGTTTATTAACATATCTGTGTTTATCTGCAGGTTTCATCAATAAATCGAGTCCTCAGGAACCTCACCAGTGATAAGCCGCAGATGGGCACAGTGGGAGCTGAGGGGATGTTTGACAAACTCAAGATGCTCAATGGACAAACCTCCTGGGCGGGGCGCTCAGGGTGGTACGCTGGGACTACACTCACTACTCCTGGTAAGACACTAAGTCACCTACTACTTCTACGACTAGCAATACTACTACAGTATTGGAACTACACTCACTGCCACCAGACACCCCCTCTTTCCATTGAGGCGTTTCCAGGGCAGCTGCGCCAACTGCCCCAAAGATTGGTTTCAGTCCAGCACCAACTATTAGCTCAGCCAGAACTGTGAACAGAGAGCAGCATAAGTCAGATGCTGGGGCGGAACAAAAACAGCACATGGCGAGAGTAGAAAGTCGTTGCGGAAGCCGTAGCGCCAAGATCTCTGAGTCGTTAAAGTGCAATCACACATCATTCATGTTTCATTACATGTTATTTAGCTGAGGCTTTCATTCAAAGCGAATTACATACACTTTAATACCAGGAAATGTGGGCTTGTAGCCTCATACTTTGAATTACAACCTGTTTGCTGTCATTGTGGTGAATTATTGTTTTTTAATGTTGATTATTTAGA
This sequence comes from Gymnodraco acuticeps, assembly GCF_902827175.1. Taxonomy (NCBI): domain Eukaryota; kingdom Metazoa; phylum Chordata; class Actinopteri; order Perciformes; family Bathydraconidae; genus Gymnodraco; species Gymnodraco acuticeps. Next base: position 246,005 of record NW_022989860.1, read on the forward strand.
CTGGCTTCTGTGGCTAGGTTAACGTACTCCATGTAATATGAGAGAAAATATACATTATACAAATCTTTTTATTTAAAGCGCCATGTTGCCAAACATTGTCAATTAAAACTAAAAAGAGAAATATTAAGAAGAGTATCAATCTAGTTGTTAATAGCAACATGAGCACAGCTCCAACATGGTTGTATTTGTGAAGGATATTCACACTGGTGTCATAAACAGTGACATCAGGACTCCTCTCAGGCTCTGGTCAGTGGAAAGCAAACTGGTTTCTAAATGATTTACAGGTTGAACCAACTATGAACAAAACTAGACTCAGCACACAACTCAAACGGAACTCATTCCAGTGGAAAAGGGGGATCAGAGGACCTTTCTGACTGAATATGTGGGTCATGTTTAGCCCTCATGACTGAGTTAGACCTAATATTTTCTGTTCAATTTCCCAAATTAAGATTCTAAGTTATGTTAGACTTTTTTTTTGTAGGTCATGCATTAAATGATATAAATACAGTGTCCCCCACTTTATGTATCAGTGTCACTGTTACTAATTGTTCCTGCTTGTATAGACTTGACATTGAAAGGACATAATAGAGAGACAACAAAATACAACTTTGAGATTTTAATTTAGATTTTTGATTAAATAGTACATTTTCAAAATTCTATGAATTCTTTATTTAAAGTATAAACATTAATCATGTTTCTGTTGTTACAAAATCTGGCTCTAGTATTAACATTCAAATACTTTGTTGTTGACTTGATCTCAGGTCACATTCATCCTATTGAGCCATGCTTTTAATTATTTCTTCATAAAAAGAATGCAGCAGCCGCAGTAAATTGCCCACTTGCAAATTGATTCAAAATTCCCATTATACGGGACAGAGGACACATTGTGTGGAGCTGACATGAGCAGCTTCCCTCTCCCTCAGTGTGTGTGGCTGAGGCCCCATTTGCTGCGTGGAGGACAGGCTCATATGCTGCTGCTCCTCCTCCAGCACCCTGGGATTACAACAGAGAAACAAAGTCAGGCTATACTACCACGGCTGCTGCCTCCACATCAGTGTGTGTGTGTGTGTGTGTGTGTGTGTGTGTGTGTGTGTGTGTGTGTGTGTGTGTGTGTGTGTGTGTGTGTGTGTGTGTGTGTGTGTGTGTGTGTGTGTGTGTGTGTGTGTGTGTGTGTGTGTGTGTGTGTGTGTGTGTGTGTGTGTGTGTGTGTGTGAGTGAGCAGGGGAGGGAGAAGGGGGCGTCTGCTCTCATTTGTGTCTCTTTCTGCCTGACTGACTGTGACACTGAGCAATGGCTTCATTCTGTTTTGCAGTCTCTGTCTGCTGGGGATAATGAATAATTAGGCTAGCACCACAAATAACACGAGTTCCACAGGGAGGGACTGGAGCGCTTGTCTGCTCAGGGATCACATGTTGGAGATCTCCTCTCTGAAGTGCCTGTACCTTCACTTTACCTCACATGAATTGGAATATAACGCATTGTATCGTCTACTGATCAAGGGTGTGTTTTAGAGAAGCCACTCATTTAGTTGGAAATACCTGGATAGTGCTTACGCCTATATGGGATGACTTGTGTTTATTGCACTTATATTATTTTGTATGTATTATTCAAAACAATATAGCTTATTTTGCAGATACGAAGAATGAAAACATTATGAAGGTGTAATGCTTACAAGAACCTATATTAATATTGTACACATATTATTGTTAAATAGTATACAAAGCAATATCATTTATTATTATTTTGTGCATGTAGCACACAGATTAAAAAAAACGTTATCAAAGTATAATATATCAAAAAGTAAATACAAATAGTTAAATAAAACAGTCTTTGTTTTTAATCATTTATCTTAATGTTGTACTCATATTATTTGTATGTATTATACAAAGCAATATATTTAAAAGAAAATTAAATTATAAAAAGTATACATAGCTTATTTTAATGCAGGTAACATACAGATTAGCATAACATACCTGATAAGTATTGAGCATAAAGAACATTATTCCCTACTAATATGAGCATTTTACACCAATATGCGGACACATGACAGTATGATGCTCAGAGCGGGGATGTGTTAGGAAATTGTTTTTCTTGAAAAACATAAATGTTAATATCATAAATCTGTGAAACAAACTCACCTGAAGTAACATGAAAAACTCATTTCCTTGTCATTAATCAGCCTTAATAAAGCTGTTTGAGTGCTATGGTTAGTTCCAAAAACAGACTAGATTTTTTCTAAAACATTGTGATTTATATACATGTTTATGTTGTTGGTCAAAACTATATTTACTCCCATACTATACTTAAGATACATTTTCTCCATTTTCAACAATACCTTGTACCTTCCTTCCTGTGTGCAGAGTGTCCGCAGGCGGAGGGGGGGGGAGAACACCATATCAGGAAGTTCCAATGGTGACGACTCAGAGGAGACTCAGATGAGGCTCCAGCTGAAGAGGAAGCTGCAGAGAAACAGAACGTCTTTCACTCAGGAGCAGATAGAAGCACTGGAGAAAGGTACATGGAAGTTGTTTATCAGAACATCGTACAGCTCCACACACATTAAAACAGTATACGTCTTTTCTCTATATGTCTGAAGTGAGGAGCACCTCCACTTTGACTGAACTGAGGCCAGTCAGATTCCAAATGTTCCCATATGACAACTATAGGGATGTTCACACGATGACATCACTATGACATCACCTGTTCAAACTGTTTCAACTACCGTAAAGGCAATTAGGATATCAAATGAATCACCAACTGAATCACTTCTTCCTCATTCAAAAACCTGATTTTGGTGCTTAAACTGACAGTTTGGCTAATAAGGGATGGTTGTTGTTTAAGTCTCAATAGACACAATTGCACGTTGCACGTGTTGTGTTACTGTGTTCTACTGCCTAATTAATGTTCATGAAGATTGAATGTATCAAACTACAAGACATGCCTGGTGTTCTGGAAATGGCAAATGTCTCTTAAATCCTCCAGTTAAGTTAACCATGTTCTGAAATCTTGAGAGCATTCGGTCAATTTGTCTCATATACCTTCCCTGATTGGACTGGGTGGAGTTGGGTCTATGCCCTGAAACAAATGCAGGCATCAGTCATCTGCATAAAGCAAAATGAACCAATTTGAATACTTTTTAACTATTTGATCTTTTTAATCAAGTATTCTTGACATGGAGCGCATACTGTATATAACATACAGTACAACATTTCATTTGACAAGGTGTTACAGATTTTGGAAAACAATGCTTCATTATAAATACATTACTTTAAATTAGAAACAACATACTGTGACACAATGACACAATGTGTTGTTCTTCCAGAGTTTGAAAGGACTCACTATCCAGATGTGTTTGCCCGAGAACGCCTTGCCAACAAAATAGACCTTCCAGAGGCCAGAATACAGGTAAGCTCCATGTAATATGATTTATTTAGGCTTACAAGTCAGTACAGTCAGAATGTCTTAGTGCTTGTCTTAGTGCAAACCCTTTAATTGACCTAACCCCAATCCTTAATAAGATGAATATAACCGGTTTGCATATGGCCACATTAGTGTTGTTTAAAAGGTGAAGACATTAAAAGGAAGACATGTGAAGCCCTCTCTTAACCTCATTTATATCATGGCATGTGCAGGTTTGGTTTTCCAATAGACGAGCGAAGTGGAGAAGAGAGGAGAAACTGAGAAACCAACGTCGCCAGGTGTCCAGCTCCTCCAACCATATCCCCATCAGCAGCAGCTTCAACACCAGTGTTTACCAGCCTATACCACAACCTGCTACACCAGGTACTGTAATACTACTATACAATTGCATACTCTACCACACAACATGTATTTTAAAGCATGTTTCAACAGGCCTTTTTTCACAGAAGACATGTTGTTTGTTTGTTGGATGGAGCTTTCTTGACCAGAGTAATACAATATTTCCTCAAGTTTCAAATAAATAACAAATATGTGTAGAAACTTCTCAGACCACTCCCATGGCATCATCTATGTATCTTGTGTCCTAACAGAAACACAAAATTCAAGCAACTGATGGCAAAATACAAAACATGGATAGCTGTTTTTCTAAAATGTCTCTGTTGCAACAGCTGGCTCACTTTGAGTGCTGTTAGCTGTGTGTTTTGCCATATAAGTTTATTTGTGATTTCCAAACAATGACCAATGATCTCTACTGCGTCCACCAATGTCATAAAGACATTATAATAGCTTGTATGTACGGTTACATTGCCTGGATTTTAACAAATCTCATTGTTCTGTTCATTTCTCCATCCTCTCTAGTGTCCTTCTCTTCAGGATCCATGTTGGGAAGGTCGGATTCAGTTCTGTCCAACAGCTACGGCCTACCCACAATGCCCAGCTTCAGTATGGCTGCCAGTCTGCCTATGCAAGTAAGATTACTCGACTAAACAGCAGAACACACAACTAACCAATCACTGCAACACCCATCTGGCTTCAACTGGGATTAGGGTTAGGGTTAGGGTTGTGCTGATATACATGTGATGGTCAATGTGTTGACACAGTTGCTTTAAACATCTTTGTGGGAATGTTTGTCTTGCATGAACTTGGCTTATCATGATCCTGGTGGTGTTGGGGGGCCTGAGTTCATTTCTACCCATTAATCGGATTTACTAATTGACCTATCACAACCTATTGAGTCTACAGTATGTGAGTTTACCGCCAAACCTGGATCCACCTGGATCGGCAAGGTCTTACTTCTACTCACTTGAGGGAACCTTGTAGGATTCCAGTGTTTATAAATAAGGTGTGGCCCTAACCAAGTGTGAGTCTGGCAGCTGTGAAATCTTACCTTATAGCAGCAGAGGAGTTGTGTTCTGATTGGTTCTCCCAATCCAAATGGTTGGGATGTTTTCATTTTGAGATATGGTTCACAGTTTATACAGGCTTTTATGATTTGGTCGTTACAATGTGACAATTGTTTCTACCGACCCAATGTCCAAGGAAACATTGGGTCGGTAGAACTGAACTTTGGGGCTTTAACATTATTTTTGACAACCTCAAAAACCTCCATTTCAAAATTAGTTTCTGGACTCAGAGCCTCCAGCAAAACAAACACTGATATATTTAGCAAAGAAGTTGAGGCTCATTTAATTGTTGCTATGTCACATGGTTTGGTTACACATTGTATTAGCTAATCAAATACGCAGGAACACACATTTCTGAGAGACTACTTTCTGAATGTTGCACCAAAGCCCCCCATACATGTTTATAAGGTTGTTGATTTTTGGTCTGAACACTCACTTGATGGATCCAGACAATGTTTGATCATGGATTACGGAAGGGTCTCAGACCACCAACATGAATAAAGACACATAATACTGGGGGGAGCTGAACCTTGTGGGACCAAAAAGTATTCACATACATTTTGGAACTTATCGAACATATACAGGATCTGCAGATTTAAGCTTGGGTGTATTGGTTTCACCCATCAGTGGGGGGGGGGGCTCTTCACACTTATATGGCTTGTTTAAAGTAGCCTTTCCTGTGGGAAAATAAAGTATTACTTAAGCAATTTGAAAGGGAATTGCATGCAATGTAAAATTAACAGCTTGGTTAATTTTTTTACGATAGTTACAAGACTTTAACAACATTACATTACATTACATTACATTTAGCTGACGCTTTTATCCAAAGCGACTTACAATAAGTACATTCGACCAGGAAGACACAACCTTGAAGAAAACAGAATCATATAAGTACTTCAGGTTTCATAGAGCCAAACATTTCAAGTGCTACTCAACTGGCTTTAGGTAAGCCAGTCCTTTATTAGTATAAAAGTGCTTCGTTAATAGTTCTAACGCTCGAAGTGGAGTCGAAAGAGATGAGTTTTCAGTCTGCGCCGGAAGATGTGCAAGCTATCTGCCGTCCTGATGTCAATGGGGAGCTCATTCCACCATCTTGGAGCCAGGACAGCAAACCCACGTGTTTTTGCCGATGGGAACTTGGGTCCCCCTCGCAGCGAGGGCGCAACGAGTCGTTTGGCTGATGCAGAGCGTAGTGCACGCGCTGGGGTGTACGGTTTAACCATGTCCTGGATGTACGAAGGGCCAGATCCATTCGCAGCATGGTATGCAAGTACCAGTGTCTTGAAGTGGATTCTAGCAGTTATCGGAAGCCAGTGAAGGGAGCGGAGGAGCGGCGTGGTGTGGGAAAATGTAGGAAGGTTGAAGACCAGACGAGCCGCTGCATTCTGGATGAGCTGCAGAGGTCGGATGGCACATGCAGGTAGACCAGCCAGGAGGGAGTTGCAGTAGTCTAGGCGTGAGATGACGAGAGCCTGGACCAGAACCTGAGTCGCTTTCTGAGTCAGCTGGGGACGTATCTTCCTGATGTTGTAAAGCGTGTATCTGCAGCAACGGGTTGTAGCAGCGATGTTTGCAGTGAAGGACAGGTTGTTATCTAGGGTCACACCCAGATTCCTTGCAGTCTGAGTCGGGGAAACAACTGAGGTGCCGATGTTGATTGTTAGGTCAAGAGTGGGACAATCTTTTCCCGGGAGGAAGAGCAGCTCAGTCTTGTCAAGGTTGAGCTTGAGGTGGTGAGCAGACATCCACTGAGAGATGTCAGCTAGACAAGCAGAGATGCGTGCGACGACCTGGGTCTCTGAGCGGGGAAAGGACAGAATTAATTGGGTGTCATCAGCGTAGCAGTGGTAAGAAAAACCATGCGGGCTAATGACTGATCCGAGCGAGTTTGTGTACAGGGAGAAGAGGAGGGGACCAAGAACAGAGCCCTGAGGGACCCCCGTAGTTAATTGACAAGGGTCGGACTCAGACCCTCTCCAAGTCACCCTGTAGGTACGATCTTTCAGGTATGAGGTGAGGAGGGAAAGTGCAGAGCCTGAAACTCCAAGTTTTTGGAGAGTGCGAAGGAGGATCTGATGATTCACCGTGTCGAATGCAGCAACACTACTAATGTTGCATATGACCAACCCAATGGAGGATGGCTCATCAGTTACATTCTGGTTTTAATGTTCAAAATGTTTTGATGTTTCCAGGCATCCAGCCAGAGCTCTTATTCCTGCATGCTGCCCACCAGCCCAACTTTAAATGGAAGAAGTTATGAGACCTATACTCCTCCACACATGCAGCCACACATCAACAGCCAGTCAATGACGTCCTCCGCAACATCGTCAACAGGTAGGAAGTAAACTGATACAGTTGATTCTCCTCAACCATCCCCTCCTCTATAATACCTTTGATTGATCTCAGTGTCTTCGCAAATGCGATAATAGAATTGTTTAAATGTAAATGCAACATTTGGGGGAAGCTTTGAGAACATTAAAGCGTTATCCGTTAGACTCTTAACATCAACACGTCACCAAATGCACATTAATAACAAAACGGAAAACTGAGAGACCAACCCAATTGAACAACACAACAGCAATCATGTTGTGCAGCATTCCATCAAATGGAAATATTGTTCATTTTCTACAAATTACACAAAACTTGATGATTTTTGGTATTTTCAGAATTTCCCCTAGTATTTCAAATAGAGTTCTGTCGGTTTGCACAATGCTTAGCTGTACAATTTTCATTAATGAAGATAGAAGGTCCAGGGAGAGCTTTTCAGACGAAAACTAAAACATACTTAGATAAAATGTATTTAAATGCCTTGTGTGAATTCTATACATTATGGGTTTGCCTACAGGACAAACACACCATTAGACTTTGTTTTGGTATGTCTGTCAACTCTAATGATCTCTTTGCTCCCTCTCACCAGGTCTGATTTCCCCCGGGGTCTCAGTTCCATTGCAAGTTCCAGGAAATGAAGTGGACATGTCACAGTACTGGCCACGCCTGTAGTGATGTCATGTCTGACAGCAACAGGACTTCTGCAACAGGACTGTATGGGACCTCAAAGCATCCCCTATTCCTATTTTATAGCCTGAATGTGAATGCACCAGTCATTGACAAAAAGAAACTGCACCGCAGGAATGACTCTGATTAGTGTTTGTGCAACAATTCCGGTGACAAGCAGGACAGAAGAATGATCAATCTTCCAACTGAAGGATTTCAATATCATCACAAACCAGAGCAAGAGGATAAAAGGTCTTTGAGAGTTCTGCCCTTGAAGCCCAGAACAGAAAGCTCTGTCCCGAGCTGTTCTCTGGAAGCTCAGGAAGCTGGCCCATCCTCTGGCAACACTAAACTCTAGATAGGAATAAACTGCTGAGTGTCCATGTGGAAAATCTTTGGGAAGACACATTACCTCGACTTTCAGTTCCTGATGTATATCACGTTGGTGTATGTAGCAAAAAAGACTTTGACTGAAACATAAAGGGAACAACGTAATGAAACTTGAAATGAACTCTGCTGTGAATTTGTTTCATCAGCTGATTCCAAAAGCTCCGGCCGGGAATATGTATAGAATTTCAGAATGTGGATTCTGGTGATATGTGTTTGGTATTGTAAAAACTTGACCTGGATGTGATTTGCTAACTAGCATGGACTGACAAACTGATAAAAGGTTTAAGGGCAAAAATATCAGTTTGTTTGAATTACAAAGTTTGTATGTCCAGAAATGCAACAGTTAACAAACCATTGAACGACTGGAGGCCTCAATGCTTGTTTATGAAAAGTGAACATAAGACTGTGTCTGGGATGTAAATCTGTTTCTAATTTGAAAGTGTAAAGTATTTGTCTTCTCCAGTGATCTGGGAAGGTTTCCATAATAAAGTTATTTCAATTATAATCCTTGTTATGTTATATGTATATTGTTTTGGTTATATAAATAGAATGTTTTGTTGAACCATACTTGGTGAATCTATGATAGGAAACATTGGAGCTATTCTAGAGGATTGTGGTAAATCTTTTTACTGGGTTCTACTGGCTCATTTAAAGAAGATGTTGGTGTTAGATAAATATGTTTGCAACAGAAGTGGTAAGACAAATGATTCTGTAAGTGGTGCTGGAACTATGAAGCAGTAGTGACTACCTGCAGGCCAGGGAGCCGAAGTGTGTGTCAAGCTAATCAGTATTTAGAGCAAGTTAGCCACAATAACTCCCACTAGATAGCTCGTTTGCTAGCTAGCTAGATTGGGGTACCCTGTTACTGCAGTGTTTTAGGAAACACTATTGTTCCTCCTGAACCTGCACAGGATAGAGCAGGGTTCCCAGTATGCAGACAACAGAAGGATACAAAAACAAGCACATAAAGTTAATTTAAGCTTACTCGTATGGCACTACTGCACAACACAAGAAAAGCCAGTTAGAGTTAGAGGCCATACACATGCAGCGTGTGGACACTCAAAGACACGGGGCACTCGCACTGCCAACTTTTTGGTGGCACTCAGGCAGGTTAAGTCTAACTGGATTGCTCTTATGGCATCGTTAATGCGTTGTAGGCTGCCTTCTGTGCGGCTACATTGAAAACAATCAAAGGAAGCATACAACACTGTTCCTGTTCACCCACCACCTAAGTAGCAACGACCATAGGACCATTTTGAGAACGTCCTAGCTTCAATTTACTTTTGGGATTAGCACCTTCCCATTGGCTCAAAAGTGATGGGTCGAAGTCCATGAAGTTGCACAGTTCTCAGATGGCAGCCACAGAGGACATTCTTGCTTTTGGTTGTCTTCAAGTTCAAAGTTGGCAGCACTGCACCAACACATAAACAATGGTGATATTATGATGCCATGGTGGGCCGAGTCAACGAACGGTGAATTCTTTGTTTCCCCTCAGTATCACAAAGATCAGTGGTTTGATGGTGCATTCAGGGAGCCAGCATAAACATCGGCATCCTTGGTCATGTTCAGTTAGCCATTACTGAGGTAGTGTGGTTGTCTAACAATCGGAAGGTTGGGGATTTGATCACAGTTCCCTGCAGTCAACATGTCGATGTATCTTTGGACAAGATAATGAACCTTTAGTTGCTCCTGATGGCATGGCCCACATTGTGTGAATTAAAAAATAGTATCCCTTGAGCAGGTGGCACCTTGCATGGTAGCCTCTCTGCCTCTGTTTGAGTGGGTAAGTGCTGACTTGTATGTTAAAGCACTTTATAAATGCATTCCATTTACTATTCACCGTTATTGAGCAAAAAATAGCTTATCGCGCATGCCATTCTGCCTCGATACACCTCCAGTGGAAAATGCAGTTTTATTCAATCAAAAACTATTTTCCTAAAAGAAAATATAGCTAGTGACTTCCACTTTTGTAATATATCAATTATGTTGGAACAACACCTTTTGCTGTTTTGTTCTCCATTTGTAGCCAATGTGTATTTACTACCATCATTTGGGTTTGGTTTCATGAATCAAGAAATGACAGGGATTGTGTGAAGTTAGGGTTGGTCTTTATGAAGCTGGGGATTTCAACTGGTAACGAAGTAGCAAATGGCATTCAGAACACTGCAAAATTAGCACACAAAACACACACACACACACTCAGACACACACACACACACACACACACTCAGACACACACACACACTCAGACTCAGACACACACACAGACACACACACACACACACACACACTCAGACACACACACACACACACACACACACAGACACACACACAGACACACACACACACACACACACAACACACACACTCAGACACACACACACACACACACATACTCAGACACACACACACAATGATTTCTCAACAAATAATCATGCAGGTGCTTTTCTGCCCAAGATAAAGGACATAATGGATGTTTCTAAAGAAATCCTACCTATAATCTGAACATATTTTTTATTATATAAATATAATCTTATTAATATCTATATCACATTTCCATCGGGGCAGCAACAACTATTCCTGGAAACATGCTTCTTCAGGCACTGGGTTACAATCAAACTTCAATTACCTGGAATATTTATTTGAATATTTCTTTATCTGTATCAAATTATGTTTACATTTTATATTCTATAGCTGTGACCATATAAATAATAAATAAATCAAATGTTGCATCAAATAGGGTATATCGAACTCCAAAGCAAGCAGAAATCGAAAAGGTGTGGTGTAGTAAGACACACACACACACACACACACACACACACACACACACACACAGGTACACGCCAAATTCATACACTGCGAATTCAGAATAGACACACTTGAATAGGAAAAAGCTATTCATTGGCTCTCTCCTTCTGTTTCATTCACTCAGCCTGTCATTTCTTTGTGTCTTCCTGCGGCCAGCGGGTGGCTGCAAAATGAGAATGGGGTCAACCTCTCCTCATTTACCTAACAAAAGCCTGGAAGAAAGAGAGAGAAAGAGGAGCTGACGGCTGTCACAGAGAGAAAGAGAGAGGGGATCCGAAACAGATGACCTGCAGCTCCACTCTGAAAAGTTTCATTCCATTACATCTCCCACAATCCTCATCATGTCAGCACCTATCAATTACTGTCTGCATCAAACAGCACAATAGGAACTCTAATCATCAAAGAGCATTTAGAGAGTGATCAATGAGGGCTTCCAGCACTGTAACAAGAGGGACGACAAGATCATTAGATCACTCCGGTCATAACAGTGTGTGTGTGTGTGTGTGTGTGTGTGTGTGTGTGTGTGTGTGTGTGTGTGTGTGTGTGTGTGTGTGTGTGTGTGTGTGTGTGTGACCGTATTGATAATAATTGTGAGGAATCATTATCAGTGCACATGTGTCCTAATATATTTAGCCTATTACATTTGCAGCTTATCATAAATCAAGGCCTGAATAAACAATATTGGTCAATATCCCCCACATGCAGACTGACTGCTGCAGCACATATTGACATGTACATATAACATTCATCAGTGCCGTTGTTTCAGAACCATGGACAGCGCCGTTGCTTGTGATGGTAGCTGTTTCTACAGGCCTCAAACAGCTAAACTAACTACCTATCTGTTCTTCTACGCACACAATTCTTTATTATTCCGCCTGTTATTTTGGCCCTCTTCTTCTCCCACATTCCACATCGCAGAAACTCCGTTCAAACATCAAAACGTTCAGCTCTCATTCATAACTTTAATAATTCCAGAGATACATCCCATAATTCATCACATTTTTAACATTTTAACTTTAACATAGCGCAGCTCGTTAAGGCAGAGTGCGTGATGTCACAGCTAGAGGGTAGGAAATCTTCAAATTTGCCTTCATATATTTTTTTTAACTGCCATAATTCCCAAACCCTACATTCCTGAGACCTACTTTTTCATGACAAACGTAGAGAAACATCTCGTAGCTTGAAAAATTACAAATAATTAAGCAAAACAATTCAACAAAATGCCTCTTGAGGGCATGAAGTGACAAAAACTTTCAACATGTCTCCATTAAAGCCCATTGTAATTTCAGGCTGATATATCCTCACAGCAGCAGCCGCACAGCTTTAGTTAATCTGCCAAAAATACCACATTATTGACCCGAAAGTACACAAAAAGCACACTTCAGATACTCAAGGTCCTTGAAATGCTTCACGCTTTGAAATTTCATCGATATCTGTTACGGTTCTCCCACAAAACGTTCACATGTAAGAGGTTTATCTCTCATTCAGAACAATGGAAACCTTTGATCTCTGGACACGTCGTTAGCTCAAATATAAACACCTGTGTAATGGAACACGATGATGTCATCACTCCAACTGACATGCTCAGAGCAGCAGACTTCAGATAATGGTTAATGGTCCTGCCCTCAACAGCTCTACGTCAATTATGGGGTGTCATCATATGCCGTTTCCATGGAAACGCATCCCTCGCCATAAAAGACGATGTCGCTTTACATTAACTCCTATGAAAATGTTCAAAAAGTGCTCAAACTTCACATGTGTGCTAACAGTCCAGCCGTGAAGACATCTACGGGACAGTTTTGAGATTTCTTCAAATGTCGTTGCCATGGTAACACAAGGCTCGCCATGAAACACGGTTTTCTCATAACTTCAGTGAAAATACTCCAAACACCCCAAAACTTCACAGGTCTGGTAACGATCCAGCCATCAACGCATCTAAGCGTATTATGGGGTGTCATCAAATGCCGTTGCCATGGCGATAGATAATTCTCCATCAAGTTAGTTCAAAGGTTTGCAGTTCAAATATTCTGCAGCTTTTCCAAGGCTTTTTACTTTCTTTTCATCACACATTCAAGCCCCCAGTGTTCATGTATCATTTCAACCTACATTCTTCACTTTCTTCTTACACATTACATTTCAGCATAGCAGTTAAGTGTCAGCTTTTCAGCATAAAGCATTCCCACCAACAATTTATTCAGGAATTGTATTCATAAATGTTGCGCTCTGATAATAGTACGTATATGTGATGATTTTATAAAAAAATCCTATTCTTTGATTTTCAAAACTTTGTGTTGTCATTTAGTCTTACTCAGTCCATGGGTAATTCAATTTGATTTATTATATTATCATAATTTGTACCACTTCACACTGGTGTATAAGAAAGATGGACGTCTGTTACCATGCATATTCCCCTCACCCCCATGTGCCTTTCATTTAAGGCCCCCTATGTTGGTCAGGTGTAAAGGTTCAATGAGTCTTCACTCTTGGTCACTACTCTTAGTTAGTCCATCCATTACTGTAACAAGATTCTTTACGTAACAATGTGCAATAATAATATTTACTAATGTCATATACCAATGTTACACTTACCGAATTATCCGGACTATAAATCTGGCTGGTTGCGACATATACTCCGAAGCGACTTATATATTGAATTGTGTCTGACTGCGCCAATAGATGGCACTGTATACAATCGTGACAACTGAAAGTGCTGTACCACCGAAGAAGAAAAAAGTCCCGGCAACTGGGAGGATGCGTCACGTAACTTTCCAGGATGTTGTGGGATGGACCGACACCATCCTGTCGGGATTCAGAAAGGTCTAATCGGAGCTGATTCTGATTCTTCACAGCGACACAGAGGATGAAGACTTCAGTGGATAAATGCGAGTTATACACCGAATCAACTTATATATGTTTTCTTTCTCTTAACGACACGTTTTTTGACAAGAGCGACTTATACTCAGGTGTGACTTGTAGTCCGGAAAATACGATAGTTTATAAATACTGCTGCTACTAACCTATCTACCTGAATGAGTACTTCTGTAAATTATAATAATTTTTATTTTAGATACTATGTACATACCTTTTATGTGTAATAGTGTTCTATTTTTTTTGTCTCAAATTTGCTGTAACAATGTGAATTTCCTTTTTGTGGGACGGATAAAGGATTCTGATTCTCACAGAATATATTTGGACTCAGACTCAAGACCCAAAGCTTTTATCTAGGTTTGAGAATGAGGCTGTTCACCATAAACAAAATACTAATCCTCAGACCTATAAATCCTTAGAAAAAAGTAAGTTATTCAATGGACAGACAGACAGACACACACACACACACACACACACAGAGAGAGAGAAAGCATCTTGCTGTCACAGTCCTCTCCCAGCTGCTGATGTCTTCATACAAATAATCATCATTTACATTCTAATTAAAAATCATCATTATGTTGATCATTTACATCCTAATGAAATACATTTGCATGGTAATCACAGCGGGGTTGTATTGTGACAGGGAAGCATTCTGCCTTTCCACAGATAAATAAAGAGACAGGCAGAGAGATAATGGAGAAGTGAAATGAAACCCAGTGAGCAGATGGGAATCAGCTCATTGTCTCAGTCACTCTGACATCTTCATTTCAATCAGAGACACTGTACACAGCCTCCACACAACACACTGCTATTGGGGGGGGGGGGGGGGGCTGTCCTGCAGACTCTGATAATACCGGAATAAAGACCTGCTGTAGGATCACAATGGGAGCTTGTCAACTGAATTATTTTTTTTATCAATGGGGGATTCCTATCAAAACACTCATTCAATCCCCCCCCTACCACCCCCACCCCCCACTTAGCATCACTGTGAAATAAATACAATCCCTTCTAATGGCAGATACCATTGAAGGCTGATCATTCTTTCAGCTACACAAAAACCTTTTCATCACACATATGGCACGAATAAGCTACATATTATGCACATATGAAACATCTCGTATTTTCATATAATGTTCAGGTTATGTGTGGAGATCAATTGACAAGGAATCAGAAATATTGGAAGGACTTAGGAATCATTGCACAACTGGATACATTCTGACTTGAATTATTCTGCATTAAAAACGTTTCATATAATGTTGCCATTGTTTAAGGCAGAACCTATTCACTTTAATTCATCAATACTTTGTTATTCTTTGTGCGCTGTGAAGAATGTTTTCTTCGGGAATAATTGAAATATTGAAAACATTTGTTTTGATGAATTTGTGTAGTGCCTTCTAACAATGTTGCTGTGACAAAACAATGTCCCGGAGAGGGATCAATACAGTATCCATCTATCCTTCCTTACTTCCTGCCTATAGGAACCATATGGGGTGAAGTATCTCTCCCAAGAACACTTCCACATGTTGACAGCAGGAGTTGGGTATCAAACCACTAACACTGAGCTCAGTAGAGGCCACACTCCCCCCTGTACCTAAGCCACCATGCCACTGTAGAGTTGATAAATAAATGAAATCTGGGGTGGGACTACAGTGGGCTTCCTTCCTAGTGTAGTGTTTTAATTACAGTAGTAATTGCTTTACCTTCATTGCTGTACAATCATTGGACAAAAGGCAGTTGGGGGGGTTTCATGAGGACTACATCTTTGTTTGAAAGTGGTGTTAACAAATAAACAGTTCACTGACAGTGGTAGAAAAAAGCCAAAGTCTTAAGTACGTGAGTGTTGTTGTGGCAGAGTAATTTTTTGGCGGGGGCTCTAAGGCCCCCCCCTGCCTCCACGCGTCCTTTTGTGAATGGGTCAGATTAACAGAGGAAGAATTCACAGCAACCATTGGTAAGGTTATAACAAATATGCTGATTTAATGGCAACAGACACAATAACACAACATCACGAAGTAATCCGGATTACCCCGGCCCTGGTTCCTCCCGCTGGGAACTCTTACTTACTCGTCTTGGCAGCAGGAGAAAAGAGAACGAACTTAATACAACACAAGCTTATATATCAGAAAACACGGGAGGAGCTGAGTCAGGTTATTCTCATTGGGAGATGTAAAAAGATGGCGTCTCTTAGCGAATCAGCGCGAGCCAGGCAGATAATAAACAAGTGTCTCGGAGGTTGTGGGAAAATACATCTGGTGTCCGTTATCACACATTCTTGCATAGCTTCCCTCTTGGCTCCCCTCCCCCATAGTCTCCTGTCCTGCAAACCTGCACCCCACAATGCTTGGAGCAATTTTAGTCCTCACATTTATGAAAGAATAAAACAGAGAAATCAATATCAAACACAAACACCAGTATAATTGAGCAGTTATTATACAGCCTTATGGCTCCTGTAATGCATACACACATGAATATATAAAAACACACTTCTTATATATCAGGGGACATTAAGATGAATATACCAAAAATACGCTGTATCAAACTTTCACTTCAAACTTTCAAGTTACTTCAATTTTCCCTCAATTCCTCAGTGTCCACTTGCTAGCGCTTTATGCAGCTTTAGCTGCTTCTTGGTCTTTATGGAGCAACAGTGGATGGAGCTCACTCAGTTGTCATGGAGATAGACCTACAGACATGCAAGTCCTGTGGCTGCTGATTTCAAAGGTAAGACTTTAAGGACTGATGGGAACAGAGTGGTGCAGTAATGAGTCTAACAATTGGTATATGAGTCAGCATTTTATCACTTCTAGTTCCCGCATTTTTTGTGTTAGACACCGGAAATGGGGTCTGTGCTTAACACAAGCGGGAGAGATATTCACGTTTTTCTCTAGAACATAAAATACGTCACTAAATACCCCACTGGTAAACGACTAATGCTTCTATGTGTCGTAAAAACAGCAGTTGCTAATAAGTGGCTAAATGAGACTACTAAACGCTATGACTACTATAAAAGAGCTAGTAATTGCATGTTACATTGTGTCGACAAAATACTGTTCCTAAACTCAAGAATGAACTTTTTTAATAGTTTTTTGTCAGTATGTTCTGTTGCTGTTAAATATTTCAAATGCCAGACTGATTGAAATGTAAGACAGCCTAACGGAGTGATGACCAAATGGCCATTCAGTGGAGCATCAGGCAGAGTGTGGGTGTGTCACACTAACTCCTGAGCCAGCCTTGTAAAGGTCTTTGCTCTCAGTATTAGTGGCTTTTCTTCTGGACAAAGGAAGGGTTAGGCTGCTCTGCACATCAAATGTGGAGGTCAAACTGATCCACGTATTAAATGGAGAGGCTGGCCGGGGCCACACATCACACAGCGAGGCTGGACTGGGCCACACACTGGACACATTTAATCTGAGCCCGGCTCTGCCATGGGGACACAGACCTCAGACAGACAACACACAGCCGAGCAGACTTACATCACCTCTGGCAGCTTGAGTGCTACTTCTCTTCATGGCTTTTCTCCTTTTCTCACTCTCTACTGTGGACAATCTCCTTACACCACAATAGCATGAAGGATCCCTTTAGACCATAATACCTTGCTGCTGCAGCATGGACAATCCCGTCCAGCTACAAAGCACAACATTCTCTGCTGCTCAGCTTCAATTAGCTGTGCTCTGATACATCTCAATACAGCTTCAATACGGCTTCAGTCAAATTTAAATATGGCTCAAAACATCTCAATTCAACCTCAGTGCTTCTCAATGCAGCTTCAATACTCCGTCCCTACGTCTTAATACGGCTCAGTACATCTCAATACAGCTGCAGCACATCTAAATACGTCCTCAGAGCTGCTCTGTAAGTGCTTTCAGCGCTCACAGTCTCCACCTGAAGCACTCAGCATGCTGGCTCACTTTGTTGCTGCCGGGGGAGAATGAGTGACAGAATGGTGAGAATTCCAGTCGGGATGCTCAGTCAAGAGTTCAGCTTGACTCATGACGACGGGAGCTTAACGCTGACTTAACAAACTGAATGGTTGTCAGCGCCGCTAACTGAAGTAAGTTGGCCGGCTCTGGACGTCCTAAGAATGACTAACGCCGCCTTGGATCAACATTTACCCCAAATAATGTGCGCTTGTGTTTACTGTCCTCTCCTGAGCTCTGAATAGAAGAATAAACACTTTAACTAAGCCAGGAACTATCAGGTGGAACTCAATTAAGGGAAAAGTGTTTGCTTATAACCTTGTTATTGTAGCAATGCCTAAATGCCACACTTTCAAGACTTTTAGAGTAAAAAATTAATTTTGGGGGGGGGGGGGGGGGGGGGGGGTTATGGATAAACTAACATCAAATATCCAAACCATTGAAAGCAATGGTATACAGTGGATAAGGAATACATTAACATATGCATGATTGACAGAAATAGTCTTATATCTATGTAGGCCGACGGGTGCAAACATTTCCATTAGAAAAACGCTGCAGTTTCAAAAACAATGCAAATAAAAAAACACAAACATGCCAAAACACATGTTAATAAAGATACAACTACTTACTGTACACCAACTTGACAACATATGCAGCATTCACAAACTTGATTAAACAGGAGCGGTGTTTACTAAAAGCGCTGCACCAACGAAGAAGCTCAAAACTCAACGGAAACCAGTGGACACTAAAAAGTGACGCACACTGCTGGGACAGGAGCACTTGTTAACGTTCTGGGATTATAAAACTGTCTATGTTGTTGGAAAGCTTCCCAACATATAAGTTTCATCGTATTATTTTATGAATGTTATCACATGATTCATCTGACATTATTTCAGATCTGCTGTAAACTAGCTAGTTAACGTAGCTAACCTAGTCATTTCAGATATACTGACAAACACTTATTTATGAGACGGCAAACACTTACAGAGACATTTGAACAACTTTATAATCCAGAACGTCAGCAGGTGTTTGCATCGTTTCTGAAGCTGAAGTGCGTTTCTCCTTATGGAAGTTTTGCGGGCCGTTGTAGCACAGTTTGCACCTGTCGGCCACCGTATCAATCTTGATCTTAATCCGTCTTGATAATTGTAAATGTGATAGACAATAAATAATGGTTTTGGGTCTGTGTACCTGTATCGGGATTGCAGACGGAAATCAGCTATTAGCTCAAAACTGGCATTCAAAAATCTCTTCTCTTTTTTAGATTAACTTATTTGTATGCATGTCCCTTGTTCAATAAAGACATTTAAAAATATCAATAATCAATTTATAATGTGGAGTTGTTCATGAACGCATGAGTTCAACTATTTCTGTGCAGAGTTGAAATTTAGAACACAACTTTGTACCACTGCCAAAAGTCTGTATAGTGCTGACCCTAACCAGGGATTCCTAAATGGAGGAGGCTTTCTTCAACGTCCAGTCTCTTGAAAGATAAAGGGCGCGATCACCCCAAAAGGCCCATCAGTCAAAAGGGTGTCTTTTTGTTAAATGTGTAACTTTTTTATTATAATTTCTTTTTTTATCTTTAGTACTTTTTTTATGCATGCTTAGATAACGTTAAGCTGTCTTTGGCTCTTTTCTGCTGCAACAATGTAAATATCCCCTCTGTGGGACTAATAAAGGTACTCTGATTCTGATCTGATTCTGTCATCTGATTTTCTTATCGCAGAAAAACAGTACCACATTTCCAAGGAGGTTACTAGTTCTGTACCAGCCACCAAAACCGAAAACTAAATGTGTTTTACACCAATGAAATGACACCTTAATGATGCACCTCTTGTGATTGGTTGAAATTGTTTAACCACAGTGTGCGGTTTAAGGTTCAAAGGTTTTAATGTCATATACATAGCCATAGGGTAGTTGTGCAACAAAAGACTTGGGTCACAGGTTCCTCAAATAATGCAATGTAAATATATAGAAGACATAAAACAAATAAAAAAAGAACAATAACAATAGTGCAAGCTCAGGAGTTTAGCAGTTTTTTGGCCCGTGGGAAAAAACTGTCTCTGAGTCTGGTGGATTTAGACCTGATGCTGCGGTACCGCCTGCCAGATATGTCAGTCGTGCTACCTGTTTATGGATTCATGGTTTTGTTTTGTTTTTTCATTGTCAACAGCTTTTTGTAATTAAAGCTCGCTTTTTGTTACACTTTGAAACCCGCTTCTCCTCAATCTGCATTTGGGTCCTGCCTTACCCCAAAACCCTGACAACGGTGAAACCCGGCCCACCTTACCAGTGAGTCTCTGCCGATCACTGCTACCATTGCTGGGCCCAACACACATTGGAAAGGATCGATCTTCCTCTAAACCAGGCATGGAAAAAGGTCATTTGCTCTACAGGCAGTGTGCCCAAAAAATACAATTAACGACGGCACATGGACTCCAAACACGTTTCCACTGTCCAGTGGCGGCGTGCTTTAGAACACTCCATCCGACGAGTCAGCAGAGCTTTGGCAAGTTTTACGCACAACGTGCCTCAACACTCGGCTATGTAACTTTACGTGGTCTAAGTTGCTGCATCAAATATTTGTAATAATTTGTATAAAAAATATTGATGAAACTATGTGTTCATCCAATGTCAATCAATGACCTACACACACAATCAAATCATGAAATTCTTGTTCCTTCTCAGGAGTAATGGCGAGATGAAGCTTCACAAAGCTTTGAAGATTTCCAGCCAATTGGTTTGCGAAATGGTTCATTTCTCGAGGCTTCATTTGCACACCTCCCACCTGTTGTTCAAATAGTGTAAAACAGGAAGATATGACATCTTAACAGTGTGATCTTTCTGTGTGAGTTCCCAATGAGTAAAGCCTTAATAATAACTCAAACAATTAACATTAAATCCTATTTTCAGGTAATCAAATTGTACCAATATAGGTTATAGTTTCCAGTTGAATTAATGTGATTGAAAAGCCTAAGGAGGCTGGTAAACATTGCTAAGAGGGATTTTCATTCATAAATAATATTCCTAAACTTAACCATGTTATTGCATCAGAAAGGCTAAACAACAACAAAGTATACATTTATTAGCTACATTATTACATTGAGCTGACGCTTTTATAAATAAAAAAAGCTAACAGACGTACTGACCGGCCATTGAACCAGTGACCCTATGGCTGAGAGTCATACCTACCAGCTGAGCCATAGCCCACATGCTGAATTTACCTGAAAGCATTAAAGTACTTCAAACTTAAAGGGATAGTGGAAATCCGCAAATTTTGGGTTTAACTTATGTATTTTTGTTAAAAAGAAGCATAATAAACCATTTTTTTTTATTTCATGCGCCTAGTTTCATTTTATTTTCAATTTTACTGCCCCCTCTCAATGAAACGAAATACTTCGGGAATCGTCGGGAATCTTCGGGTGATGACGAGAGCATAGGAAGACGGGCACAAACAATGGCGGACATTCAATAGCATTTGCATGTGAATAGCCGACCTTTATTATGGTGAATAGATGTGTTTTGTATGGCTGTAGTGCGACAGAAAAATTCTACGTGACACAACGACATTGGATTAACCTTGAGATGCGTTTTTATTCCGTTGAACACAACTTTTGATCACAAATCAAAAAAGGTAAGACGTAATTATTGTAATCTTTTTGGAACCGGATGTTGTTTACTTTCTCTTTTCTGGCTGATAGCTCCAGGAATTCGAGGTCTTACAGTGATGACATTACATGTGTGGAGTCTCAGCTTTAAATCGTATATCTTGTTTGTGCAGTTAAGATAGTAATAAGGGCATTTCTACCGTGTGTTGTGTGTAAAAAAGCGTTAGCATTAGTTAGCATTGTTTCGCTCAATGCTAATTCAAAGGCTTGGTATTACTCTTGTGTTTTTTCTAGCTAACAATTGTTCTTATTGTCAGTTAGCGGAGTTTCTTACCTTTAAAAGGGTATGAAACATTAATAGTTTCATGAATGTTAAGAAGCCGTGAGACATGGGAGAGAAACAAAACTGTGGGAGGGGTCCACTGGGGGGACCTTCGGCCTTAACTGGTTAACAATGATTAATATTTGTAAAGGCTACAGGTGATCTTAAGATGCGTGAGCTATGCTTAGGGACCTACCAGTCAAGATTATTTGTGCGTAGGGGTGCATCATCTGGCGCCTGGTCCTGGTCATCCTCGCCATTGCCCATGCCGTGAACCATCACCTCGGGCTCGGGCTCGAACAAATAAGGACGTAATGGTCCATCGTCTGGCTCAATATTGTCACCATCGTCGCTTACTGAACCGGATTCAGATTCAGTTCCTAAAACGACATTTTCGTAGGAAAGCCGAGAGGATGTTTCTGACTCGCTATCATCACTGGATACCTCGTACAATCCTTCTTCTTTGTCTGGTATATTTGCCCTTCCACGTTCATTCTGCATAGACGCCATGGTTTGTTATCGTATCGTCTTCCTAAGTTTTCGTCACTTCCGGTTTGGCTGAGTCGAACATTTCGTTTCTAAAAAACTTCGGGGAAGCTGCAATAAAGTGCTTCTAACATGCGTAAGGCAATTATTATATTTTTTTAATCAGGTGTGATTGTTTTGGTACGTAATTATGCTTGTATATAAGTTAAAACGAAACTATTTGAGGTTCCATTTCCACTATCCCTTTAACACCGATGCGCTTTGCCTTACAACAGTAACTGCACACACACCCTGAGCCCGACAGAGCACAAGCATCATCAAGTGATACAAACACAAACAATCTTCAGGTGGTGACCAGAGCGGGGCGACACTTCATTGTTATATAAACACAGGCGGAGCCCTCTACTCAGGGGCCCTGTCTGTCCTATGCTGCTTGCTGAAGAGAAGTAAAGGATGAAAGTAAGGAGGCGAGGCCTCCTTTTATGCGGTGAGATGTGCGCGCATTCAGGTAGGCCCGCCCAGGGGCCGGCTACATCTAGAAAGTCTCAGTGGATGAATGCTTGCATGATAGGATCGAGGGGAATACCCATAGAGTCCAGTAGAGGGCTCAGCCTGTGTTTATATAACAAGGGTTACCATACATAACCCCTCGTTATGCAGATGATACTCAACTATATTTATCAATCAAGCCTGATGAAACAAATAATCTAAATACAATTCAAGACTGGAGACCTGGATTACTCCATCCAACACATCCACCCCAGCAGCTCTCTCCACTGCATATTCCTTCTCCCATACACCCAGACCCACTGGCAGAGGAGGTGGCACTGGTCTCCTGCTCTCTCCCAAATGGAGCTTTTCCCTCTTCAAGCTACCTAACTTTACTCCTTCCACCTTTGAATTCCATGCCGTCACAGTAACCCATCCTATACAGTTAACCATTGTTGTTCTCTACCGTCCACCAGGCGCCTTGGGGGACTTCTTGGAGGAATTAGATCATCTCCTCTCACACATCCCTGAAACTGGCCCTCCCGCTGTACTTCTCGGAGACTTCAACCTCCAGATGGGGAAGATAGACGAACTAACATCTCTGTTAACCGCCTTTGCTTTCTCACTCTCTCCGTCCCCACCGACTCATAAAGCTGGCAATGTCCTTGATCTCATATTCTCAAGGAACTGCGCTACTTCTAACCTCTCTGTAAACCCGCTCCACACATCCGATCACTTCTTCATTTCATTCTCTCTATCCCTTTCCAAACATAACAAACTAATCTCTTCCCATCCTACACTTGTCCGCCGTAACCCTTCGCTCCCTCTCTCCCTCTACCTTTGCCTCGTCGGTGCTCTCAGCCCTCCCTTCCTCTGATTCGTTCCAACTACTGCCTCCAAACTCTGCTGCAGAAACTCTCCTCTCTACTCTCTCATCCACTCTGGACTCGCTCTGTCCTCTGACATCTCGGCAGGCTCGTCAGTCCCCTCCGGCTCCCTGGCTAAATGATGCACTGCGTGCTAATAGAACCGTCCTTAGGGCAGCAGAGCGGAAATGGTGGAAATCCAAACACCGTGACGACCTCCTAACCTATCAAGCTCTCCTCTCCTCTTTCTCTGCTTCGATCTCTCAGGCAAAAAGCACTTTCTTTCAAGATAAGATCCAATCTTCCTATTCCAATCCTAAAAAACTATTTTCCATCTTCTCCACCCTCTTGGACCCTCCAAAAGCTCCTCCCCCCTCCTCACTTCTGTCAAGCGACTTTGTTACCCACTTTGAAAAAAAGGTTAATGATATTCGCTCTTCTTTTTCTGACTCACCTTTACTCACCGCTGGCTCACCAGACCTTCCTTCCACCAACACACTAACCTCCTTTTCCCCTCTCTCTCCAAGTGAGGTTCTTACCCTCATTACCTCTGCCCGCCCTACCACCTGTCCTCTGGACCCTATCCCTTCAAACCTCCTTCAGACTATCGCTCCTGATATTCTACCGTTTCTCACCCATTTCATCAACACTTCTCTAACTTCTGGTCACTTTCCAAACAGTCTCAAGGAGGCAAGAGTAAACCCTCTCCTAAAGAAACCCACTCTCAACCCGTCTGATGTTATAAACTACAGGCCTGTCTCTCTCCTCCCGTTCCTGTCTAAATCACTTGAACGCGCTGTCTTTAAACAACTCTCCTGTTATCTCAATCAGAACAACCTTCTGGATCCGCACCAGTCTGGTTTCAAGGCAGGTCACTCCACAGAAACTGCTCTCATTGCTGTCACGGAGGAACTGCACACTGCCAAAACTGCATCCCTCTCCTCTGTCATCATCCTGTTGGACCTGTCTGCTGCATTCGACACGGTGAATCATCAGATCCTCCTTCGCACTCTCCAAAAACTTGGAGTTTCTGGCTCTGCACTTTCCCTCCTCACCTCATACCTGAAAGACCGTACCTACAGGGTGACTTGGAGAGGGTCTGAGTCCGACCCTTGTCAATTAACTACGGGGGTCCCTCAGGGCTCTGTTCTTGGTCCCCTCCTCTTCTCCTTGTACACAAACTCGCTCGGATCAGTCATTAGCCCGCATGGTTTTTCTTACCACTGCTACGCTGACGACACCCAATTAATTCTGTCCTTTCCCCGCTCAGAGACCCAGGTCGTCGCACGCATCTCTGCTTGTCTAGCTGACATCTCTCAGTGGATGTCTGCTCACCACCTCAAGCTCAACCTTGACAAGACTGAGCTGCTCTTCCTCCCGGGAAAAGATTGTCCAACTCTTGACCTGACAATCAACATCGGCACCTCAGTTGTTTCCCCGACTCAGACTGCAAGGAATCTGGGTGTGACCCTAGATAACAACCTGTCCTTCACTGCAAACATCGCTGCTACAACCCGCTGCTGCAGATACACGCTTTACAACATCAGGAAGATACGTCCCCAGCTGACTCAGAAAGCGACTCAGGTTCTGGTCCAGGCTCTCGTCATCTCACGCCTAGACTACTGCAACTCCCTCCTGGCTGGTCTACCTGCATGTGCCATCCGACCTCTGCAGCTCATCCAGAATGCAGCGGCTCGTCTGGTTTTCAACCTTCCTAAATTCTCCCACACCACTCCGCTCCTCCGCTCCCTTCACTGGCTTCCGGTAACTGCTAGAATCCACTTCAAGACACTGGTACTTGCTTACCGTGCTGCGAATGGATCTGGCCCTTCCTACATCCAGGACATGGTTAAACCGTACACCCCAGCGCGTGCACTACGCTCTGCATCAGCCAAACGACTCGTTGCGCCCTCGCTGCGAGGGGGACCCAAGTTCCCATCGGCGAAAACACGTGGGTTTGCTATCCTGGCTCCAAGATGGTGGAATGAGCTCCCCATTGACATCAGGACGGCAGATAGCTTGCACATCTTCCGGTGCAAACTGAAAACTCATCTCTTTCGACTCCACTTCGAGCGTTAGAACGATTAACGAAGCACTTTTATACCAATAAAGGACTGGATTACCTAAAGCCAGTTGAGTAGCACTTGAAATGTTTGGCTCTATGAAACCTGATATACTTATATGATTCTGTTTTCTTCAAGGTTGTGTCTTCCTGGTCGAATGTACTTATTGTAAGTCGCTTTGGACAAAAGCGTCAGCTAAATGCAATGTAATGTAATGTAATGTAAAAGACTGCCTCAAGGACTTAAAAACGTGGATGACCTTACATTTTTTTTTGAAGTTATTGTACTCGGCCCATATAATCTAAGAAATTAATTTATTAATTTGGCCTCCAGTGAAACTGTAAGGGCCCTGGATCCTGAGTCGTAGCTGTGCCTGTTGCTATGGTCCTGGATCCTGAGTCCTGGATTTCGAGTCGTGGCTGAACCTGTCTCTGCGGTTCTGCCTGACTCTCACACTCTTTTTTGGACTTTGAATAATGTACTTCATCTACTATAAGTATGTAATAATTATGTTGTTTGTTATTTGTGGAAGCGCATTTATTGAAAAATTAATCTGAACTTTTCGATCTGTTACGATTATAAACTGAAACAATATAAAAATGAGCCCCATTAAGTGAGTTTTAAACATCAGCATATCCGGTCATAGTCCGGTAATTACCTGCTAACGGAAACTCTGCTACACAATTCTTATTATTGAAACATGACCGGTAAGTTTCAAATGTATCCGGTAAAATGAATTCAACAACGCCAGTGACCACAGGTTGAGATTCTCACTGCTGATTGGCTAGCGCGAAACGGAATCAAGCAAATGTATCGCTCTTGTTCAAAAAATTAGGAACCGAACCTTTGCACAGGAGGCGAATTTGCATCAATCCTCTTGTTCCACCATTTTGGTGCCAGGATAGCAAACAGGTGGTTTCTGTGGAGTGGTCCCTGGGTCCCACTCGCAGTGAAGGAGTAGTGTAGGGTTGTTTAGCTCTGAGCCCAGGATTAGCTGAAAAGAGTCCAGGAAGCCTATTTAACAAGTTAACAGTATTTAATAAAACAATGATACAGTGAAATTGCAAAAATGGTGAATAGCTGTGCTCCCTCCGTTCACTATCCTTGATGGACAGCGGCGAAAGAGACCGACTTCCTGCTGGCTTCTCATTTTATCAACTGTAGTCTTCTCCTATTGGCTTAGCGTTGACGGGGGCGGGGGTCCAAGGCACGTCCTGTCGTTTTCTGATGTTAGTTTTGCAATATTCTAATATCTGTTGGTCATTTAAACATTCCCTAATAATAGTATTGCAGCGTCAATAAGTGAGGGTTAAAGACAGTGTGTTTAGTGTGCAACACCACGTGTCATTTCTCCTTAAATTAATGTACACAAAACATAATATTAGCTACATGCTAATGCTAACACCGTCTGAGCATACAGGAAGTCTTGTGTTGACAATGTCGTGAACATCCGGTTACAGAATAAAACAGTGTTATTCATTTTAAGTTACGCCATATAAATATTGATTTTATTCCTTACAGTAGCAAGACGATTGGCTGATTCTGAGCAAAGTGCACAAGCTGGAGTGTATGGTTAACCATGTTCTGGATGTAGGAATGACCTGATCCATTGACAGCACGGTAGGTCAGTACCAGTGTCTTGTTTTATCAACTTTGGTACTTAAAACAGATAAAGTAATTATGGTAGGTGACTTTAATATTCATGTTGACGATGATAAAAATAGCCTTACTGTTGCATTTAACTCTATATTAGATTCTGTTGGTTTCTGTCAGAGTGTAAATAAACCAACCCACTGCTATAATCACACTCTCGACCTTGTTCTGACTAACGGCCCGTCTACACTACAGGCGTCAAAAAATGCTTTCAACGCTTCGCCCATTCATTTGAATGGGGTGACGTAGGATATTTCCAAACTTCGCCGAACTGCATTGTGGGTAGCATGGCAAGGCGTTGCAAGCATCGCGAGCGTCTATCGGCGTCAAAAGTTGAACAATGTTCAACTTTTGAGGCTCGATGCTTGCTCAAAGCTGGCGTCAGCCAATCAAATCCCGTTTTTGCAATTCCCGCCAGTACAAGCGCTAGCCAATCAAACCGCGTGCAAACTGGGAGAGCCAGACCGCAGTTCATTTCCTCATATTCCAAATGAGAAATTACGGTAGCAAATCACCCGGTTCTTTCCGACCAGAACTATTTACCGGGATACAACCGGAGGAACCAGGCATGGAGGGAGGTGGCAGAGACAGTGGGTGAAACTGGTAGGTTTTCGCCTGTTTGGGGATTTTATATCCAGTTTACTTCATTTTAACATTGCTATTGCTTTGTATGTCGGGGGCGGGAGATTCATGTGATTGGTTGTTGGTCGCGTTGCTCGCAAAAAATCGCCAAGCTTCAGACACGCCCAGCTTCAAGATTTTTTGATGCCTGTAGTGTAGACGGGCCGTTATGGTATTGAAATTGAGCAACTATTAGTCGAACCGCATCATCCTGCTTTATCCGACCATTTCTTAGTGACTTTTGAAGTACTGTTACTAGACTACAAAGCATTAGTCAAAAGCTCCTGCAGCAGAAACCTATCTGTTAGTGCTATAGCCAAATTTAAGGAAGAGATTCCACCATTACTTAACTCGATAGCATGTCTGCATGTAAGGGAGGAAACTTATACAAAATGTACACCACCCCAAATGTATCATGTTGTTGATAGTGCTACAGATGCGCTGCGAATAAAATTAGACTCTTTTGCTCTTTTGAAAAAGAAGAAAATAAAACAACATAGATTAGCTCCATGGCATAATGCCGAAACCCGCAAAATAAAGCAAAAGTCGAGACAACTTGAAAGGATATGGCGTTCCACTAAACTTGAAGAATCTCGTTTAATTTGGCATATTACTCTCAATGAATATAAGAAAGCACTGCGTAAAGCGAGAGCAGCCTACTACTCTTCATTAATAGATGAGAATAAGAATAATGCAAGATTTCTTTTCAGCACTGTAGCCAGGCTGACAGAGAGCCATAGCTCGATTGAACCTTCTATTCCCATAGCACTCAGTAGTAATGATTTTATGTGCTTTTTTAACGATAAAATTGTTACTCTTAGAAAAAAAAATTAATGACCTCTTGCCTTTGACCAGTATAGTGTTATCAACAGCTCCCGGAAACGTAAGTTCTAATATTACACTAGATAGTAAACTAGAATGCTTTTCAGCCATTAACCTTGAACAATTAAATTCAATGATTCTATCTTCTAAACCATCAACGTGTATGTTAGACCCAATTCCAACTAAGCTGTTGAAGGAAGTTTTTCCATTAATTAGCACTTCTTTATTAAATATTATGAATATGTCTTTATTATCAGGCTATGTTCCACAATCATTCAAAGTAGCAGTGATAAAACCTCTTCTTAAAAAGCACAACCTCGATCCAGAGGTTTTAGCCAACTATAGACCTATTTCTAATCTTCCGTTCCTCTCAAACATTCTTGAGAAAGCGTTCGCAAAACAGCTGTGTGATTACTTAAAAAACAATGATTTATTTGAAGATTTTCAGTCTGGCTTTAGAACACATCATAGCACAGAGACAGCTCTGGTTAAAGTCACAAATGACATTCTAATAGCCTCAGACACGGGACTTGTCTCTATTCTTGTTTTGCTCGATCTCAGTGCTGCATTTGATACTATCGACCATGATATCCTATTGCAAAGACTAGAGCACTTAGTTGGCATACAGGGAACTGCTTTAGGCTGGTTTAGGTCCTATCTATCTGAACGCTCTCAGTTTGTACGTGTTAACGATGAATCTTCCACGCGAACCAAAGTTAGCCATGGAGTGCCACAGGGTTCAGTGCTCGGACCTATTTTGTTCACATTATATATGCTTCCATATATGCTTCCGTTAGGCAATATTATAAGGAATCATTCTGTAAACTTTCATTGTTATGCGGATGATACTCAACTATATTTATCAATCAAGCCTGATGAAATTAATCATCTAAATAAAATTCAAGACTGCCTTAAGGACTTAAAAACATGGATGACCTTACATTTTTTGATGTTAAACACGACCATAACTGAAGTTATTGTACTTGGCCCGAAGAATCTACGAAACAAATTATCTAAAGATATGCTAACTATGGATGGCATTAATTTGGCCTCCAGTGAGACTGTAAGGAATCTAGGTGTTATATTTGATCAGGATTTATCCTTTAACGCCCACATAAAATCAATTTCAAGGACCGCCTACTTCCATCTACGTAACATTGCAAAAATCAGGCATATCTTGCCTCAAAACGATGCAGAGAAACTAGTCCATGCATTTGTTACTTCAAGGCTGGATTATTGTAACTCCTTATTATCAGGGTGTACCAAGAAGTCAGTCAAGTCGCTTCAACTGATTCAAAATGTTGCAGCTCGTGTACTAACCAGAGTTAGGAAAAGGGACCACATTACTCCTGTTCTGGCTGCCTTACACTGGCTCCCTATAGAACACAGGATAGCATTTAAAATTCTTCTTCTCGCCTACAAAGCCCTTAATGGGCAGGCGCCATCTTACCTTAAAGAACTCATTATACCCTACTGTCCTACTAGGGCATTGCGTTCCAAGAATGCAGGGTTGTTGGTTGTTCCTAGAGTCTCTAAAAGTACAATGGGA
This sequence comes from Gymnodraco acuticeps, assembly GCF_902827175.1. NCBI lineage: Eukaryota > Metazoa > Chordata > Actinopteri > Perciformes > Bathydraconidae > Gymnodraco > Gymnodraco acuticeps. The sequence continues at coordinate 276,287 of NW_022989860.1, forward strand.
GCCAGAGCCTTTTCTTATCAAGCTCCATATTTGTGGAATCAGCTTCCAGTTTGTGTTCGGGCGGCAGACACCCTATCCATTTTTAAGAGTGCGCTTAAGACCTTCCTTTTTGATAAAGCTTATAGTTAGGGCTGATTAGATTCAGCCCCTAGTTTTGCTGATATAGGCTTAGTTTGTCGGGGGACATCTTACATCTTACTTCTTCCTTCTCTCTGTCTATACCTGTGTACTCTCATGTTCCGATTAACCCAGCTTCCCCAAATGTCTTTCTTTTTGGTGTCTATATACGCCGGGATCCGGAGTCATGGATGATCCTGCGCTCCTCTGTCCTGGATCGCGAGCCCTGGATCTTGAGTCGTGGCTGTGGTCCTGGATCATAGGTCCTGGATGGATATCCTCGTGGATTCATCTTCCTATTATACACACATGCATTTCCAAACATTTGGACTACCTATGTTGCAAATGTATTATCTTTTCAATTTACACACGGCATCTATTGCATGTCTGTCCGTCCTGGGAGAGGGATCCCTCCTCTGTTGCTCTCCCTGAGGTTTCTCCCATTGTTCCCTTTAAACTGTGGGTTTTCTCCGGAAGTTTTTCCTTGTACGATGTGAGGGTCTAAGGACAGAGGGTGTCGTATTGTCATACTGATATTCTGTATACACTGTGAAGACCACTGAGACAAATGTAACATTTGTGATATTGGGCTATATAAATAAACATTGATTGATTGATTGATTGATTGATTGATTGATTGATTGATTGATTGATTGAAGTGGATTCAGTGTGTAGGAGACCTGTCAGGCTGCTGCTTTCTGAATTAGATCCAGAGGTCGGATGGCACGTGCAGGTAGACCAGCCAGGAGGATTGCAGTAGTCAAGGCTTGAGATGACTAGAGCCTGGACCAGAACCTGCCTCTCCTTCTGGGTCAGTAGGGGAGTGTGTTCAGATGAGCCAATGGGTAAATTGATCCACCCCCTTAATCTAGGGAACTGTGCATGTTTGTCGTCATGTGACCATACATTCAGGAAGCACCCATCATTCATATTGATTGGTCTGTGATGGAGAGAAGCACATGTTAAAGTGGCAAACAAGTTGTTTTCACAATAAACCATGTATTGCTTGTCAAAGCACATATGCCACATGTCAGGTATAATTACTGTTATGTCAAAGCACATTTCCCAGGTCTAAAAATGTGTATCAAACATGTTGGTTATTAAGCATGATGTAAAACAATGTGAATCATTTAGCTAAAGATTAGCACGAATGACCAAACTAGAGCATTTTTTCCCAAAAAGTGGCTGTTGGGCAAAGAGAGCTGAATGCTGTGGGGTAAATTGAGCCAGTGGTTAACTAAACCCCCCATGAAGCACTGGAGTTAATTTAAGTCGCTGTAGTATAAATTGTATTTCAATGCAATTTTACACAACTGATTTGTTTTTTATGTTTTAAACATTGTAGAAAAACCATCATGCCAAGAAAGTCCAAGAGAAAGACTGAGGAGATGGAGAGAGCCACTGATGACAAGGTTGGAAAATTCATCAGAGCAGTGGCAAAATACAGAAATATTGACAGATCAACCCATGTAGATACTTAAAAAGGAAGGAGGAAAGGAAGTGAAAACAGGACGTACAGTGGAACAGCAGAGGAAAGAGGGTCTTCACACAGGAGAGAGAAAGGGCTTCACACCAGATCAAAAAACTGGCTGACAGTTCAAAAAGAAGGCATATAAAAATGGTTACTAATATATTTACAATCACAAGCAAATGCAGAGAAGTTAACACTTCTAAATAAAGTACATAAAGCGGTAAATAATCAAAGGGGGAATTATTTACCATGTCACATAAAGTCCCACCAGGACAGACATACAGATCTACATCCCGTCCAAACACACACAAACACACACACACCATGTTTCCATCACTTCAGGGGACATTACATTGACTTACATTCATTTCCTGGAGACTTATCCTAACCTTAACCATAACCAACACATGCCTAACCCTAACCAAGTCTTCACCCTAAAATTAATGATTCCCCTTATGGGGACCTCCCCTATGTCCCCATAAGGGAGGCGAGTCCCCACACATGACTGTGTAAACAGATTTAGTTCCCCACACGGATAGTAATGCTAGGTCACACACACACTAACACACATACACACACAGTAGGAAGTGTCACAATTACACTTAAGGCTTCATTATTGTGATGGAGGTTTCATCAACAAAATGGAGGGGATTGATTGAGCCAGAGAGGAGGGGAAAAATAGATAAAAAATCCCCAAATATTTGGAATTATTGTAACTACATACACACACAGGAAAGGCCCAAAATGACAGATATAGACAAATAAAGAATCTTCTCCGATCATAAGATATTTGCTTTAATGAAATTAACTGTCCTTATACCACAGTGAAATATACACCACCATGCAAAGAAAGCATTTAGCTTAAATGGAGGATTTAAATGCATTTAAAAAAAATTGCAATTACTCATCATACATATTTTTATCTGTTACATTGAAATCAGTAATTTGATCGTATTGTTAACTAATAATTAACTAATAAAAGTGAACCTCAAATAACGCGTTTTATTCAGGACTTTCGACTGTTAATCATTCTGTATTATTGATTCTCGATTATTCATTGTGATGAATACTGTGTAACTTCACTGTCCCTCTTTTAGCCATGGGTCTTCATTTCTATCTCTTCTATTTCTATAGCATTTTTGTTATTGTTATTCTCAACAAAATGTGCATATGCAAACTAATGGAATCAATCAATCAATGTTTATTTATATAGCCCAATATCACAAATGTTACATTTGTCTCAGTGGACTTCACAGTTTGTACAGAATATCAGTATGACAATACGACACCCTCTGTCCTTAGACCCTCACACCGTACAAGGAAAAACTTCCAGAGAAAACCCACAGTTTAAAGGGGAACATGGGAGAAACGTCAGGGAGAGCAACAGAGGAGGGATCCCTCTCCCAGGACGGACAGACGTGCAATAGATGCCGTGTGTAAATCGAAGAGATAATACATTTTACAGCATAGGTAGACCAAATGTTTGGAAATGCATGTGTCTGTAATAAGAAGATGAATCCACGAGGATGTCAACAATCCTGTGGGAGCCATCAGGGAAGTAGTATGATGAGAGTCAGGCAGGACCGCAGAGGCAGGTTCAGCCACGACTCGAAGTCCACGACTCAAATCCAGAACTCAGGATAGAGGATCCAGGACTCAGTACTAAGGATCCAGGACTCAGGATCCGGGGGCCCTTCTCACTTCTCTTATTTTTCATTTCCTCGCTCCTCGGTCTCGGTCTCACCGGAAGTTGATTTGTCTGCGCCATCTTGAGTAGCGTCCCAATGGCCTTATTTTTGCCCGAGGAGCGATAATGGAGGAGCTATAACCGAGGAACCACCAGACCATCCTTGGATGAAATCCTCAGACACTCGCCCCGCCCCCTTACTGTGTATCGCTCACTGATTGGACAATGCAGCGCATGCACTGATCTGATGCTTCTTGACATGAGAGCAGTTTCCCAGCGGAGTGAAGAAAACACATGAACCTCACGGGAGTCACTCCTCAGTTTATACTGTGTTTTGTTTCAATTCATGTATCATTTAGTTACAAATATGTGATATATCTGAACAACAAAGTGGTCAAAAATCATTTTTATTCATTTATTGGAAACATTTTCATGATCACTTTTTTCGTTTTACATTTTCATTTATTGTCATTTCCATTCAGTCAGTCATTAAGTGCTATTAAAATGTTAATGTGCTACATATCCACACAAACAAACAAAGTGTTCAATCCAATTACATTGCATTTAGCTGACGCTTTTATCCAAAGCGACTTACAATGAATGTTAATCTAACTGGGTTTTGATAGATAACATATCTCTTTTTCTTCTCTCAATTATTTTATTTCTATTGTGCACTCTAATCAATATTAATCAAACTATTGTTCGTTTATACATTTTAAGAATGGCGTTTATCTCTTTTGAGAATTAGTTCTTATTTGATTTTATTTATTGGGGTCTACAACAGATGATACAAATGTTTGTGTCAGTATATGTGTACTAACAGAGGCGGGGGGGGGTGTGTGGAAATAACGGGGACAGAGCTGCTGTCAGACGATCAGCTGTGCAGCGTCATCACAAACGGACGTCGCTTCACGTGACGCTCCGGAGGAAAGGACGTCCCATTGCTCTTAAAACTCATTTCCCTGCTTCTCGTGGTTTCCTTGCGTCTCTCCATGCTTCCCTGGTGGGAGGGACTAGACGCAGGGAAACGACGCAAGTGAGGGACGCAAGGAATCCATTTAACCGAAGTGAGAAGGGCCCCAGGACTCCGGATCCAGGACTCAGGATGCAGGATCCAGGACACATGATTCAGGATCCAGGACACAGGACTGCAGCAACAGGATCAGCCACGACTCAGGATACAGGCGTAGATAGACACCAAAAATAAATTTGGGAGGAGCTGAGTTATTCGGAACATGAGAGTACACAGGTACAGACAGACAGAAGGAAGAAGTAAGGTGTCCCCCGACAGTCTAAGCCTATAGCAGCAAAACTAACGTGTCTACGTACATGGACTCCCTTAGGATAGATTGAGGGAAAGGGGTAGCAAGTAAAAAGTAAGGAACAGAGGTGGAGAGGCACAACGTGTCTACGTACATGCACTCCCTTAGGATAGGGTGAGGGAAAAGAGTAGGTACTATGATGTATGCGCCACATCTATACCATGAGCGAGAAGAATCATTTTAAATTATATCCTGTGTTCTATAGGGAGCCAGAGTAAGGCAGCCAAAACTGGAGTAATGTAGTCCCTTTTCCGAACTCTGGTTAGTACACGTGCTGCAGCATTTTGAATTAGCAGCATTTTGAATTAACTGACTTTTTGGTAGACCCTGATAATACAGAGTTACAATAATCCAGCCTTGAAGTAACAAATGCATGGACTAGTTTCTCTGCATCGTTTTGAGGCAAGATATGCCTGATTTTTGCAATGTTACGTAGATGAAAGAAGGCGGTCCTTGAGATTGATTTGATGTGGGCATTAACCTGTTCTACACCGCCCCCCCCCCCCCCCGATACCGGGGAAAAAACGCGTCATCTGCAGGAAACAGCGTCTGAGGGCATCTTAATATTCAATAAACTATGAATGTTTTATATCCATGTAACGTGAAGAAACTCAACTGATCATTTTTTTTCTTTTTTCAAAAAACCCCACAAAGAGCCTATGAATTAGGCTGAGCCTATGAATTAGCCACGAGCGAAAAAATGCTAACACATTACTGCACAGAAACTCACTCATAACACCCTTATTACTTATCGTAGCTGCACGTCCAACCCATCGATTTGCATCGTGAGAGTAAACAAAGAGTATTTTAATTTTTATATACTTTATTAATCCCCGTGGGGAAATTGTTTCTCTGCATTTGACCCAGCCCAGTGTGCTGCCATTTTGAACGGCACCCGGGGAGCAGTGTGGGAACGGTGCCTTGCTCAGGGACACCTCGTAGCACTTGGTCTTGCCGGGACTTGAACTGGCGACCTTCCAGTTGCCATGCCAAGTTGACCCTATTGACTTCGCCACCACCGCCTTGGGATATGAGAGTGAGAGTGCGTTAATCAATATATTTGGCAGTTTGGAGTAAGTCTGTAGATTTGTTTGTGTCTGTGTGTTTCACGATAATTAATTTTGTTGGATACATTTTCCCGGAAATTATTGCAATAAACGATAATATCGTCGGCACCGTTGTATGACCATTTTAGACCACTGACATAATGATAATATATAATAATAATTCAAGTACATCCTTTCAAACTGCTAGTCACATCCTCATGTAAATGGTAATTTATCGAGGTCAGAAAAGTTATCGAGTTCATTTTTATTTATCGTACGATAAGTCAATTAATTGCTTATCGCGACAGGCACACAATAAAACAGTGGAAACAAACATGTGTTTTACTTTCATTAGTGAATGAAACTTTGTGCCCTTTATAGTCTGTGTCCAATATTGTGTATTTGTATATATATATATATATATATCATATATATATGCTAAGGTCCCGCTACTGACACGATAGCAGTCATTTAGTGCGCATATGTGTAATTAAACCCATGATATCAAAATCTCACTCCAGCCAGGTACCCAAAGTTGGCAACCAGAGATGGGGTCGTTACTAAAAAATTGTAATATATTAGATATTACATATTACTTTAAAAAAAAGTAATATATTACACTACTTCGTTACTCGCTACATAAAGTAACTCGTTACTTTACTCGTTACTTTACTCGTTACTTTACTCGCCGAGCACGTACGAACTGCGCATGCGTGAGTGGCAATAACGCTCCTTACCAGCAGGCGGCGGTAGTGTGTATTCGTCATTCAAAACAGGCAACAACCGGAAGACAGAGAAGAAGAACAGACTACGTGATATAAACAAACAACAAATAGCGTGTGTGTTAGCTTCACCTTAGCATGTGTTCTTTGCAGGTGTTTGTTGAGGTTTGACGTGGTGTTTACAGCTTCTGGCCTGGACACAGTTTGCACCTCACCGTCACATTCCTGTCTATTCTTCGGACGAACTCAAAATAATGGGCATACCTCCACCCCTCGAAAGTTATCACTGACTCAGCCATGTTTATGCAGCACTGCACGTGGAGATGTGGACGCGCAAGTCGCGCAGATTACGTACATATAAACCTGCGGCGGAAACCCCTCTTGTCTGTCAGTGTGATTATGACTGATTTTTAGTAAGTAACGAAGTAACGCGTGTCGGGGCAATGTTAGTAACTGTAGTGTGATTACTGAATTATAAAAGTAGCGCGTTACACTACGCCGTTACCGACAAAAGTAATATTATTACAGTATAACGCGTTACACCCAACTCTGTTGGCAACCCTGACATACATCATCACTCCATGATAAGAACTTGCGAAGATATTAACAATAACAGAAATCAAAACATGTGGTGCCAGGTAGCTAAAAACGGCAAAATGGCTCACCTTTGTCGTTGTCTGGTCAAAAGTGGTCTTCAATGGCATTAAAACGATAAAAACGCTGCTGAAGTTAATCCATAGGTTAATCCAATGTGTCTGTGTCCCTTTGAATTATTTCTGATAATCCATAAGCAATAAACCTGCTTTTCCGTTTCCAGATGTCAGAGCGAGAGATAGGTTCGCTCTCATAAAAAACTGTGTCCGCATAGCTCTCATTTCTCAATGGTAAGGTGTGTGTGTATGTTGAAATTCCCCTTCGATTCTATTGGCTCTAACGGTCAAAAAGAGATGTCAATCACCAAAATCGACCAATGGGTTCCAGAGAAACGGTAAAAACTGCCATTTTCACCCAAATCACCTCAGAGGTTTGCTAAACCTCTCTAAAAAGTTCAAATGTCACTTGTTTTGCATCAATCTTGATACAGGGTACTTATTATATGTTGTACTTTGGATTCCTAAAGCTTTTAGTCTACATCATCCAAGGATAGTTTTCGGGGTGCATGTGGCGCAGTGGATAGACCCTTGGTGTTGGGGTCAGGGGGTCACAGGTTCAAACCCCACTGCAGTCAGCATGTCGTTGTGTCCCTGGGCAAGACACTTCACCCCAAATTGCTCCTGTGGGGATTGCCCACAGAATTGAGTATGTAAGTCGCTTTGGATACAAGCGTCTAACAAGTCGGGGGGTGGTTTTGGCGCAGTGGTTAGAGCGTTGATCATCAGATCAAGGGGCGTTGGTGAACTCCAGTTTGAAACCCGCCTCGGCCGCTACTGCGTCAGGCCGTTGTGTCCTTGGGCAAGACACTCTACACATTTGCTCCTGTGGGTAATGTCGACAGTATTGACATTTACATGTCTAATATGTGTAATATGTAATTGTAAAGCGCTTTGAGCACCTGTAAAAGCGCTCTAATTAAAAAATATTATTATTATTAAGTAACATGTAATGTTTTCACTATAAGTAAAAAATAATTTTTGGACGGACACTAAAATGTACAGTATTTTACTATGTTCAATCTGAATTTTCTTTAAAATAAAAAACATCTATATTGATTCTGACTCTTCTACATCCAACTCACAGGTTTATCATTACTTTGAGAAAAAAGATTATTAATTTTCCCCTTTTAGAAGTGTAGTTATGGTCATTTGTTCTGGAAATGTCATTTTCGAGCCTGAGACCTGAAAAACAGGCTCAGTGCTTAACAGGTTAAAAGATAAATCCTGATCACCAAGATTCCTTACAGTCTCACTGGAGGCCAAATTAATGCCATCCATAGTTAATATATCTTTAGATAGTTTGTTTCGTAGAGTCTTTGGGCCGAGTACAATAACTTCAGTTTTGGCCGTGTTTAACATAAAAAAATGTAAGGTCATCCACGTGTTTAAGTCCTTGAGGCAGTCTTCAATTTTATTTAGATGATTGGATTCATCAGGCTTGATGGATAAATATAGTTGAGTATCATCCGCATAAAAATGGAAATGTACACAATGATTCCTTATAATATTGCCTAACGGAAGCATATATAATATGAACAAAATAGGTCCAAGCACTGAGCCCTGTGGCACTCCATGGCTCACTTTGGTTTGCATGGAAGATTCATCATTGACACACACAAACTGAGAGCGTTCAGATAGATAGGATCTAAACCAGCCTAAAGCAGTTCCCTTTATGCCAACTAAGTGCTCTAGTCTTTGCAATATAGGATATCATCAGACCCGGCGCCAGAACAAATCTAAAGGGAGGGCATATGATTTTCATGGGAGGGCACACAAAACCGTCATGTGCTGCGGGCCTGCGGCACAATATATATCAAACAGCAAGGCCAATGGCTTTGCGCAAAGACGCACACTTATCGCAAATACATACACAAATAAAGGGCAACATAGAAACCACTTTTGAAACATTGTGTGCGTGGCAGCACAAACACTGGTAAATCACGAGCAAGGCACACTGGTTACGGATGGCAGCTTCCTCATCGTTGCACTCGGAGACAAATAGGAGAGACGGAGACGATGAACTGCTGTTAGTTCTATTATGGCATTGTGCATGTCGTGAGAGGTGTATGTTGCTGTGTCGGGAATGCTTTCCATTATTTAGGCCAACTCTGCATCTTTGTGCAGCGTATACTCAAACAGCGATAGGAAGAGCCCACTGCCTGACTGACATGCTGTGGAGTGAATCGTGGTCACCTCTGAGAGGGAGTTGGTTGACAGCTAAAAAAGCTATAATATCAGCGACAGCTGATACGTAATAACGGTTCCGTGCCAGCTGATCTGCACCAAAGTACTCATTTCCTTATTTGTTTCCTCGCGTATCTGTCTCTCTCTCCACAAACTCTCACATGAAATGTGTTCTTTTGATGCGGCATGCCTTAGCAGTCCTTTATCAGTCTGTAATGCGTGTTTCCAGTCGCAAAAAGCTTTGACAGTAAAAGCTGCATCAGACGAAGACGTATTTACTTTAAACTGTCTACAGGGGAAACAAAAGGCTGTGTCTGCTTTTAACGAATATGTAAGCCATGGTCTGTTGTTGTACCATGCAGCGGCAAAAGTGTGCTTCTTTCCTGAAAACAATCTCCCTGGATAACGATCCAGTTTCACCTGGTTGGGTTTATTAACCCCAAGATCATCTGGGGCTGTTGGTCTTTGAGCGGTTGCTGGCCCAATAGTACCTGTTGATATGCTGCAAGGTAGCGTCTGTAGTGGAGGCACCGGCGCGGAGGAGGAGGAGGATGGTGGCGGGTGTGGTACAGGGTGTGGCAACGCAGGTGCTGATAGTAGGGGCACAAGGAGCTGTGCCTCGGAGGACAGCGTTGGTGGCGGCCGCCTTGATGAGTCAAGGCTTGGGCTCGCTAACTCAGCCCCGGGGTTTGCCGAGGTCAAGCTTGTGACATTAAGGCGTGCTGCTGCAATGGCAGGTGCAGGGTCGCGAGCAGCACCTTAGGCTGCAGTTCTTTCATCGCTATTTCGTTTTAATAAATCCTTAGACCTTTTAAGCCAATTTCTGATGTCCATTTTGTAATTTAAACAGAAATGGGAGTCTACAGAATGCACAATAAACAATAAACAAATCCAGAATAGGCAGAGTGTGATGCTGTGATTGGTCTAAATGTGGACGAATCCTGGGCCTGGCCCTCCCAAGGCGCCGGGCATGGATATCATGGTCGATAGTATCAAATGCAGCACTGAGATCGAGCAAAACAAGAATAGAGACAAGTCCCTTGTCTGAGGATATGAGAAGGTCATTTGTGACTTTAACCAGAGCTGTCTCTGTGCTATGATGTGTTCTAAAGCCAGACGGAAAATCTTCAAATAAATCATTGTTTTTTAAGTAATCACACAACTGTTTTGCGACTGCTTTCTCAAGAATGTTTGAGAGGAACGGAAGATTAGAAATAGGTCTATAGTTGGCTAAAACCTCTGGATCGAGGTTGTGCTTTTTAAGAAGCGGTTTTATCACTGCTACTTTGAATGATTGTGGAACATAGCCTGATAATAAAGACATATTCATAATATTTAATAAATAAGTGCTAATTAATGGACAAACTTCCTTCAAAAGCTTAGTTGGAATTGGGTCTAAGATACACGTTGATGGTTTAGAAGAGAGAATCATTGAATTTAATTGTTCAAGGTTTATGGCTGAAAAGCATTCTAGTTTACTATCTAGTGTAATATTAGAACTTACGTTTCCGGGAGCTGTTGATAACACTATACTGGTCAAAGGCAAGAGGTCATTAATTTTGTTTCTAAGAGTAACAATTTTATCGTTATAAAAGCACATAAAATCATTACTACTGAGTGCTATGGGAATAGAAGGCTCAATCGAGCTATGGCTCTCTGTCAGCCTGGCTACAGTGCTGAAAAGAAATCTTGCATTATTCTTATTCTCATCTATTAATGAAGAGTAGTAGGCTGCTCTCGCTTTACGCAGTGCTTTCTTATATTCATTGAGAGTAATATGCCAAATTAAACGAGATTCTTCAAGTTTAGTGGAACGCCATATCCTTTCTAGTTGTCTTGACTTTTGCTTTATTTTGCGGGTTTCGGCATTATGCCATGGAGCTAATCTATGTTGTTTTATTTTCTTCTTTTTCAAAGGAGCAACAGAGTCTAATTTTATTCGCAGCGCATCTGTAGCACTATCAACAACATGATCAATTTGGGGTGGTGTACATTTTGTATAAGTTTCCTCCCTTACATGCAGACATGCTATCGAGTTAAGTATTGGTGGAATCTCTTCCTTAAATTTGGCTATAGCACTAACAGATAGGTTTCTGCTGCAGGAGCTTTTGACTAATGCTTCGTAGTCTAGTAACAGTACTTCAAATGTTACTAAGAAATGGTCGGATAAAGCAGGATTATGCGGTTCGACTAATAGTTGCTCAATTTCAATACCATAAGTCAGAACAAGGTCGAGAGTGTGATTATAGCAGTGGGTTGGTTTATTTACACTCTGACGGAAACCAATAGAATCTAATATAGAGTTAATGGAATGGGTGACATGTTACTTTATGACATCAACATACACGTTGTACCTTTTTTACTAAACCCTACATCCACCATAACGCTGCAAAAAATTCCCACCAGAGTGATAAATCCGCTGCTGAAGATCGTCCCAAACCAATGCACCATTTCCTTAGTTTGATTAAAAACTACAGTGGCCAGCTATTTTAGGAAACTACAGAGCTTTGTGACAACTCAAATGTATATATTAAGCAGGCCTGGAGCTAAAATAAATGGATATCAGAGAGTATCTGAAGAAAGAAATGAAACAGGAAAAACATTTGTCACTTTTTTTATTTTACTTAGCAGGGCCCCATAAAATATTTATAATGAAGGAAATGCAAATAACATTTGGAATAGCTCTAACTTTTGCTCAAGAATACATATAAATAACTATTGTTTCGGTTTAGAAACCTTATGCCAACAACTAAATAAATATAATGCCATTAATGCTTTTTAACATGTATAGATGTCAATTGAGCAGCTTCTTGAGAGTTGAAGTATCAATTACTGTGCTCACTTTGAGCTGAGGCTGAAGAGGAGCGCACATAAGAGGCTTTACTGCTGTGAGGCCGTGTGAAGAGAGGCCAGTCACACATCAGCTGCTCGTCGTCAGCGGCTCCTTTGGCAGCATAAGAGGCTTTGGCTGCTCTCTGGATGTATGGAAGCCAAACAATAAACAACTGTAGAGAGCATGGAGAGTCCAATACAACTGTTGTGCTGACTGCGGCTAACCTTAACTGGCTAAAATGAGGGAGGGAGGTCCTGTAAGAGGCTTTCACTGAATACAAGACCTCAATACAATAGGCCGCGAGATACAGAGAGCTGATGAAGACGTCCAGCCCACCCTGGATACTTAAAAGACTGACCTGCAACAAAGCGCTGCAGCGAGTGTCTCAATAAAGCCTTCACACTCAGGAGCGGTATAACCTGAAGACCTCACGTGGGCTGGGATAATTACTGAGGTGGTCCCAATGCCCCGGGAATCTGGCCTGTGAACACTGCAGTGGAACGTATTTTAAAAAGAGCTGTCGACGTGTTTACGATTATTCTGGAAAACCATTACAAGAACCATTCCTGCATATAGCTTTAAATCTATACAACAACTCACCTCTGGCCAGGATCTTCACTTATCCTGACCCCACTCAATATTTTCCATCTCAAAAAAAGAATTTGCTCATTTGTATATATTGTATATTTTGTTCTCAGGTGGTCCATAGAGGATTTTATTGAATTTAAAACTGTAATTATTCAGCTAACTTAAATGTAAATTGTATATTGTATTCAATGTTCACATTTTGTGAGTTTTTTATAGGATGGCATCATAATGTACACTTCCTCAATTATTTATATGTGTATATTCATATTGGGTATTCAATAGATTTACCCTATATATATATACTGTATATCCTTATACTGTTGATCTGTATGTCTTTACTGTTTTTTGAATGTTCTATTTTATTTTACTTTTAATTTGTTTACAATGTCTTATACATGCTGCTGTGACGAAAACATTTCCCAAATTCAGATCAATAAATGATATCTAATCTAATCTGAAAATAACACAAATTAATCACATTACCAAGTTTAGCCCAAAGCTGCTCCCATAATATCAATGGGGACTTTACCATGAATCACGTGGCAGTGACATTTTGCTGAAGCATGCACCAGTTTGTTGAAGTTTCACAGGAGTGTGAGATAGTGGACAGGGTCACCACTGTAAGAACACATATTGTGTTTCAAAGATTATACAGAGGGGAATCACAGCTGCTCTCTGTGTCAAAAATTGTCGGACTTCATGGCAATAATTCAGAAATCATGTTACATAAAGAAAAACCCTCTGATGTATTTTATCAGTTTCCACAAAATACAAGTTAATACTTCTGTAGTATTGTAAACCTGTTATTTATCATGATTATTATTGTGATTAATGTGTTTCATTTTTTAATCTATTGACAACACATTTAAAATGTAAAAAACACATGGAAAATGACAGAAAACTACAGAACAAATTGAGGAAACATGATCAGGTACCAACTTTCCCGGCAATCAATACATGATATAGGATATTCAGATATTCAGATCTGTTCTTGTCTTGATTTACAGAGCAGCTGATCAAATCACTTTACTTTCAGAACTTTTGGAAATTGACTAACAAGGGCTTACTTATTGTAAGTCGCTTTGGATAAAAGCGTCAGCTAAATGCAATGTAATGTAAAAACACTGATTAATGGAGAGGATTGGCAAGAGTCCAGCTACTGTAATCTTTCTCTAACCTATTGGCAAACACACACACACACACACACACACACACACACACACACACACACACACACACACACACACACACACACACACACACACAAAGAATCACACAGTGAGAGAATCAGTATACCAGACAGTGCTTATCATCATTTAGCTGGTGAGTTGTTTTCCTGTGGGCCCCTGGGGACCAAACTGACACACAAAGAGAGCCCAAGAGACTCCACCATGTTTAAGCCTGCCAAACACACACACACACACACACACACACACACACACACCACACACACACACACACACACACACACACACACACACACACACACACACACACACACACACACACACACACACACAAGTTAATGAATGTGTGTGTGTGGTGTGTGTGTGTGTGTGTGTGTGTGTGTGTGTGTGTGTGTGTGTGTGTGTGTGTGTGTGTGTGTGTGCGCGCGTGCGTGTATTCCCCTCAGGGACTGTAAATGGTTCTTGTCAGATACCCCCACCATAGCGTTTCTATAGCAACAGGCATGTCATAACAGTTCCCTCCAGTGGCGTCACCAAGCTACACACACACACACACACACACACACACACACACACACACACACACACACACACACACACACACACACACACACACACGTTCATTAACTTGTCAATGGTAATGGCTCGACTTTATCTCACTGCAGAGAACACGAAATTAGATTTTTATTATGATGACATGCCGAAAGTGATGAATCAAAGCGGTAATAATCCATTTTCTAAGAAGATTTGTACAAAGACATTATTTTGAGTTTCACATGCTGCTTGGATTTCCCTTGATTGTTTTAAAACTATTTTCCAAAAGCTCTATGAGGGAGTATGGACACACTAAGCATTTAGACAAATATCATGAATAAATTATCCTTAGAATGAACCATTTAATAAAAGCGTCAACGCTGATTAACTTGCGCTGTCCACATGAAGTTAGTACTGGATTTGGACAGATGCAGATGTGTTTTATGGGGTGTGTGTAGAATTATTCATTTTTATTTTGGTTGTAAAAGTAAGAGACACAAAAGCATCCTTGGGTGCTTACTGGAACATGTACAGTATCTCCAATGTGGATCCTAGTGTACAATTGAATAATGATGAATGTGTTCATAAACATAATGAGGATAAGCATGGACTGCCCACATTTGAGCAGGTGTATGGGAATCTGGATAAACAGTTTCACAATTGCGTCTAGATAGTTTTCCTCGCCATTTCTTTATTTTGTCCAAACCGTTTTTGAGGACTCCAACACATTTTTAGATATTGTCGCTAAATATTGGGCAGAAGATCCCTGGACAGAACTGGCAGAAGCTAACTGCTGCTTTAGCTGACCCTAAAAGGTACTCAAATGCTAATGGCAGGGCTATTATTACAAGGAATTGACGCGTTCCAAACAGGCACACGCTGTGAATGTGTTTTTTAATTCTTATTTTTGCCACCAATATTTAGCACAGCCTCAAGACCACAACTCCTCCAATTTCACCAAGCATATCATTTTAAATGTATAAAATAAACATTTAAGAATGAATTCTAAATACATGGTCCTTTTTATTTTCATATGAACTGCAGGACGAGAAGTTTTATACCTACACTATACTCCTTTTCCTGGTTGTGTTTATAATTTTGCATTGTATTGTGTATTTGGAAATGCAAATGCAGAAAAGTAACAAGACAAAATTACAAGGGATTTCACATTTTTCAATGTTTTCTGGGGCACTAAGAAATCTCACTCAGGTCTTGGTCCTGTGCTTTACAATAGTGTAGTTATTTTTATTATGTTAAGCGAATTACATGGAAACAATGAAACATGAGAAGCACAGTGAGCGGCCAGTGAAGCAGCAGTTATCTCTGACTTCAGCCTGTGTAGTCAAACAGTGTTGACACACACTGTAGTAAATCGATGTGTAGACACAAACACACTTTACATGGAAGTGAAGTGCTAAGTGATTTCCACAACAAGTGATTATGCTGAGCCACTGAGCAGAGTTAGGGAATAAAGCGCGGGGTAAACAGTGTCTTTGTGTCGACCACTCCTGCACATCCACAGCCGGCGGAGTCAGCACAAAAGAGCCTCTGATTCTGGTTCTAATTGTGAAGTGTTTGATTTATCCAACAAATGAGGACAAGAGAGTGGAGGACTGAAACAGGAGGAGTAGTTAGAGAATTGTCTTGATTTAAGGAATTCATATTTATCTCACAGTGTTTCCATATGAGGCAGGCTGACTTTGTCTGGCTTTTGCTCTATCTTCGATGCTTTAGTCAGCATTTTGATCCACAGGAAGGTATTTTGAATACAGTGGGTCAGCTGTGTTAGAAATTGTGATTTATTTAATGTTTTAATTTTTTATTTGATTGGCTTTACCCCTTAATCGAAGACATGATAATTGAAAAGTGATAAGAATTTACCTGAAAACTATTTTGTAAATAAAAACATATATTTTATAAATGTTAAGAATCTGAAGCCTCTGAGATGTTTGCAGGAAATAATTGTAATATTGCAGGAAAGCTATAATTATGATAGCTATATTTTTTTACATTTAGACAAAATAATTGAAGGAATTTCAGTGGCCCTATTTATCTGATGTGTAACATGTGTCAATGAATCTTCCATGAAAGCTAAAGTTAGTCGTGGAGTCCCGCAAGGTTCGGTATTTGGTCATATTCTGTTTACCTTAAAGGTTCTTCTGTAGGTAATATAAATGACTCACTCTACTCTATACATCTCAAACTACATTATTATGCAGATGATACACAATAAAATCTATCAATCAAGTCAAAGGACAAATTACTTAAACCTTTTGTGCAACGCAGACAAAACTGATGTCATTGTACTTTTCCCCAAACACCTCCAAAATAGATTATCAAAATATATAACTACTCAGGATGTCATTAACCCAGCACCACCGTAACAAATCTCTGATTCGAACTAACACATTATTATATTTTGGCGGGTCCTGGAAGCTTTTTAACATCCTCCCGGATCCTTTATTTTCATATACGTGAAAAATACTTTTGGAAGATAAAGACATCTCTCCGCCGACAGATCCCTTATGTCCTCTCTGTAAAGATGGAGGAGCAGCAGCTGACAGGTCCTGTCTTCCTGAGCTTCACTTCATTATGACAGCACATGCAGAAGAAGAGCAGCTAATGACAGAACATACACTCTGTGTCATCAGGTCACATCTGACATGCTGCTCCTGTCAAAGCTTTTATACTGTTTGAATTCTCTCTGCCCTGACTGAAGCGAGGCCCCGGGCATGATGGACTTGTCTCCTCTCCTCCTCTTTGTCTCCTTCCCTCTTCTTTTTTGTACTCTGCCCAGGTCTGCTGCATTGCAGCAACGAGGTGCAAAATGAGGTGCACCTGGAAAGGAAGAACTTAAAATCTCCAGTGTAATCAGCAGAAGAGGGAGGCCTCTGATGTGGGGAATGCTGTGTTTCTGCCTCTCAACTTAGGATTTATATGTTGTATGTTTAGCATATTTGGTTGAAATAAATCCTATGGACGCGATTGTTTTGAAGTTGTTTTATCTGGTTTATTTGGGTAAGTGGTGGAAGAGCCTAAAGGGTCATGGATCCATGGTCATGGGCCTCCATTTAGTTAAAATGTATGGAGGGGAAAAAACAAGATGATCAGGACCTGTTGAAGGATATGCAGGCATTGGTCTATTTTTTTATAATAACAATAAAATATATCAGTCTATATTCAAAATACAGAAATGTCGCGAGCCTTTTCTACGGGTAAAGTCTATGACCATTATGATCGCAAAGATCAGTTTGCCCTGAATTAAGGTGCATCTCTTACCTGTTTGATTATTGATAGAATCAAGGATTCAAAGTAAAACATTACAATGTCATGATACTGATGTAATACATCATTTCATATCTTGTCCTATAACAGTCTGTTGGTCTGGTCTGTGCAGTCTCTCACTCTCAACACAGAGACAATAGTGTGGCGGGAGGGGGGGGGGGCAGAGAGTCACGTAGGGCAGGGGGGCAGGTTGTGTGGGGCAGATTAAGCAGAGGGGACAGGCAAGGCAATGGGGGCCCAGGGCCCATTGGGGGCCTGTGAGCCAACACAGATTACTCACGCTTAACCTGGACTGAAGCAGCTTAGCTCTGGCTCGGACACACTACTCTCTATTCTGTACATCTATTCAGTCGGCAGCCCTCCCTCTGGATACCCCAAATGTGTCGGGGGGGGGGGGGGGGGAGGTTCTATTTTTTTCTCTTTATAAAGTAGCAGAGCCTAAGGATGTTGATTTCTTTTTTTTTATACTTTCTCAGTATTTCTATTCAATACTTTTCCAAATCTGAATGGTTTGTTAAATCCCTCAAAAACGGACTGGGTTGTCTTATTTCATAGTGTGTGGGTTGGAAGGCACACCAGATAACCAAGTACATGTAGAGAAGCACTACAAAGGGAGATCTTTCTAATATGTCCATTGTCCCCCTTGGAACTATGGTACAGTCCAGTTGATTCAATCCAGGGGTTCCATTGCTCCAGATTTTGGGTTTCCTTTTCTTTCTCTCAATGAGTTTCCCTTTTTTACTACATGCAAACAAACGTGCCATGCATATAATAACTACCATGCCACTAGCATAACTAAACCAAATTAAATGGTTTACAAGTTGTAAGTTATACTACAATCATAAAGAAACAGCGAATGTCTCCAACAGCTCATTTTAACATGCCTCATCACATTCAGTCAGCATGTGTATTTCTATGTTGTGTGTAACTTTCTACATGAAAGTAATTGGGGTCAAATGTACCTGCTAACATCATCTCTGTATACACATTTAATATCTATATCCATGACCCTAAATGAGGAAAAGAGCAGGTGACAGTTATTTTACACAGCTCCAAAGTGAATATGACATGAGAGAGCGGAGAGAGAGAAGGACAGATTTCCAGCCCCGGCCCCTGGGCCCCAGGTCAGGCCAGCACTGGCCCCCTGCTGTTTGTATAGGAGAATGTCAGAGTGCAATGACCCCATCACCTGCTGCAGCTAACATGAACAATCCTGGGAGTATAGAGGACAGGATCACGGTATTTCATTTTCTAACTGATTAAAGCATATTACAGGGAGCCAATCTCAATGGCATACAGGAACACACTCCCCTGGTTCTGCGGATCACAGAATAACTGACCCGCAGGCCACAGATGGACTACTGAATAACTGCGCGGTAGCAACATAAGACCTGTAAAATGAGGTCTTACTTAAAACATGGGATTGATACTCTCAGATCATATAATACACACTTCAGATTGAGAAGTAACGAAAAACGGTATGATCAGCAATTGCAACTGCAAATTCTCTGAAGTAAGTAACTGTTAGAAGGACTTTGTCTCCTCTTTTTTCCTGTTGGACTGTGGTGATCACAGACTTCTTTCAGCGCTGAGTCAAACTGAATTGCTTGCGGCAGCGGCAGCGGCAGCAGCAGGGGCTTGTATAGTAAACCTTATTGAGAGTGAAGCTGCCAGTGGAGGGACCACCACTCCACTCAGTGAGATGAGCCTGTAGACAGAGCCTGAGACCAGCCTTTTGAATGACACCACATTCCCTCTAGTGGCTGATAAATGCCAACACTACTATACCACTAACCTGAACGCTGGTTACTGAAATGCATTATTATATGTTAAAAATAAGGAACCTTCATTTGTTTTCATGACCTGTCCTATTCACCTCGTTGACAATGTCCTCCAGAATCCACCTGATACGCAGCTTCAACACTCAGTGATCTCCTTCATTTAGTTCAATATCTGAGAAAGAGGGAGTGGGACCTGCGCTGTGAATCAGTGACAGAGAGGTGATAACAAAGAGCTCTGAAGAGAACAATTAAGATGATCTTGAGAACGTTTGACACTTTTCATTCTACTTTGTTTGATTGAGTCAGGTCTTGCTTGTTGCAACACCATGCAGCATGTGGATGTACGGTAGGGGTCACCTGGAGAAGGGTTTCCCATTGACAGGAGAAGAGAAATGTGATATGTGAGCTGTTTACTAGACTGACTGGTGTTTTGTGTGTTATACTGAATGTCAGAAGCATCACTGATCAATTGCAGGATATCAAAAACAAATCTCCCCTTTCAACAAGTTCAGTAAGTTAGTATTATAATTCCATAAAGTAAAAAAACGTAACGGTGAAAATAAAATCCTGCCTTTGAATCCTCATCCTCATTGTGTCAGGATCACAAAATGCTGAGTCCTGCATTTCCCACAATGCAAAATGATAATGTCTTTTCATTCCACCCTCCCAGGTTAACACCCACGTCTTTCAAATTCAACACACAGGACATCAGAACGTTTGTTTAGTAATTACTATACTCGTTAAGATTTTCCATCACAAACTGGCATGATCTGAATAATATATTGCGAAAATATGGACGATCGTGCAATAACATATATAAGAAGAATTAAAGAACAGAAGAGAGAAGTGACACTTCGTTGTTGGCAAAGAGATTTTGGTCGTTTGGGATGTAGGAGATATTTAAAATGTTTTTTATTAATAATGGAAATTGGCCTCATTCATCCCCGCAGCTTTGATAGTGGTCCGTAGCAACTACAGGATGCTTTTACACACACACACACACACACACACACACACACACACACACACACACACACACACACACACACACACCACACACACACACACACACACACACACACACACACACCACACACACACACACACACACACACACACACACACACACAGTGGAGGTCCACTGATTGTTCTCTTGATCATTCATCAAGCTGAGGAGCTAAACAAGCTTTAAGCTAATAACAAGCTAACAACATGCTAATGAGTTGACAGGGCCTGATGTCTCTGAGGCCTGTCTGCTATACAGCCAATTAGTTAGCACCCAATGGGAGTTCCCGTCTTATTAACAAGGTGGCTGCTGAACCCTCCCCCCCCCCCCCTTCTGTTGGACACACTGACTGAAGGGGGGGGGGGGGGAGGTCATTTCATTTTCAAGCCTGATATGATGTTACTGTAAACGTCAACTGCTCTCTTTGTGGAGGCTGCGATGTGAATGGCCGCTGACATTGTTTACTGGAATGTTATCACAAACATTTGAATGACAATTAATTATATTATGAGTATCAACAATCGGAATAAACCTAAACCTTATACTGTTTAAAGGGCGGAAAGAAAAAGACAACAACAATTTAATTCCACTAATTATTCTGTATTTTGATAAACAAATTGCCAAATTGAACATTTATTTCCTTCAATCGATTTGATACATTATTTTAAATAGGCCTTCATAATGTATATTTATTTTTGAATCCATCCATGTAACTGTTTGTCGGGTAAATACATTTTTCTCCCATTTCATCCACACATTCAAACATTGTTTATTCTGAGAAAGAATTGAAACACCTGGATGTAATCTAATTAGACTATTTTTTATTTCCAAACACAAAGCCAGTGTGTACATGTATGTCCTTACTAAGCAGCAAAAGGCATTGGCTAGCTCTTGGTGTGGATGTTCAAGAGTAATGGATTATACTGTTGCATTTTGGAGAAAGTGTTAAAGGAGAATGTGATTAAGTGATTTTATGCACCATACATTACGTCTGGAGTGTTCGTTAAAGTTTCCATTTCCCATTAATTTATGTTCTGAACTATCAGTTGGTTGTTTCTGCCAAAAGCTCTGATGGTGGAGTTGGTTGTGCTCCTTTCATTTGTTCCCACCTCCACACAGGATCCCAGCCAGAGGGACCATCAAGGTGCACTCTGGGTATTCCCCCCCTCGACCCGGTTTAACAGCACTTTCTCCTACTGCTGATATGTTCTACTGTAATCCACGATCTCTTTCCCTCCCTCTGTCTGTGTGTATGTGTTACACATCATGTAAATACTCTGAGTTGTAACCTACCAGTGTGTCTTACCACCATCTGACTCCATAGAAGCAACCATCCACTCTGATGCTTTCAATGTCATTTGCCGTAACTTACAATCATCGAAACCCTAGTTTTATTTATTTATGATGCAAACACAAGCAGGCAGGAGCACAGATAGACCCGGAAAGGGGCTTGAGCACCTGCCCTTTTGCCCACTTTTGAGAATGTACTTTTTTCAATTTAAAAATCAATACATAAAGCAACAAAAAACAACTGTGTCTAATACACATATTAGCTGAATACAATCACACCTTTAGATTGCCTGTTATTTCGAAGGCGTAATCTGAATGCCCTTATTGAGAAGGGGGTACACTTCATTTATTTGCATGTTGCATTGATGAACTGTTGTGTCGGAGTGTTTGAACCAATCTCCAACTTCGGCTTGTTTTAAATGCATACATTTGAATAACCCTTAAAACTGTCACAAATGTAGTTATTCCAGGAATATGTGTAACAAAAACCTTTTTTGAATTTGGGCCTTAGACCCTCTAACATCCTCTGCACGTGCCTGTCCACAAGGGGATAACCACCATATGACTTCCTTCAGCATTGGGTTTTTTTTGTCCGTATGTGGGCAGTTCCTCACCTTGTTTGATCTTAGAAAGAAACTACAAACTTTGTTGCACTCATCACAATGAATACTTGATAAAAGAGGATTTGATTTCATCAAAGTGTTTGTAAGATGTTTACAGTGTGGGGGTGGGGTTCGGGGGTGGATGGTAGAAAGTGATCTAAGCGCTCTAATTGTAGGTGGTCGTGTGTTGGTGAAAGTGATGTTGTGTCCCAGCGTGTCTCTGTGTCTGTCACATCAATATACGACCAACCCCTCATTTACACATCAGCTGTCTACTCGCACCCCCCACCCCCACCCCCCTCTCAGCGCACCACTAGAAACTCTCCTTCTCCGCTGACCACTTTTGCTGGTACTGACATCGTTGCAGAGAAAATAATTAGCACTAAATGCAGACAATACACCCCCCTCCTCTTTTCTGTCAAACCCCAACTTTCTGTGCCCTCCACCCCTTCTTCTTCACCTTCTCTCGGTGAGGAGGGCAGATATGGATGGGTGGATGGATTAGGGGGGATAATAGACGAGAGATGATCATCAGGGAGCCTCTGTCAGCTGTGACCTTTGCAGGCTGAGTGACCAGAGAGGCAGCAGAGTCATTACCAGCCTTCTCCCTTTGTGAGTCTGTCGCAGCCCCGCAGAGAGGAGAATGGCTCTGTCATTTAGGGCACCGGTTCCCAACTTGGGGGTCAGGACCCCGATGGTGGTCACAGGACCATTTTTCTGGGTCATAGGACATAGTTTTACTATCTATATTATTAGCTTTCTGGGGGGATTTTCCTTTTCTGTTTCTTTTGGCTTTCACTACAACATAGGTGAGAATTGATCACATATAAAGAGAAACTCATCTTTCAAATGAACTATTTTCCACTGTATATGTATTTATTATTTACAAAGTCTATCAAAAAGATTTGATTTAATTGTGTTGGTTTGTTGTACCTGCTGTTTAGATAAACAGATATATCTTGAACCCAATGTTCTGTTTTATTTATTTTATGTAATGTAGCCTTAGAAGATTAATTACACATCAATAAAATAAATAATAAAACTCAGTTTTTGAGAAAGTAATGCACAACAAGGAACAGCAAGCAATTTTTTTTCATATATGAGAAATGTATAGCATACAGCTTAGGGTTTATAAGTGGTATATTCAATTCTGGATTATGTAGGGGGGTTGGTATACAGAGACAATTAATTTAAAGTGTTTGTCCTCTGAGGGATAGATCACTTTCCAACAATTAGCACCATTTGCAGGTATAGGGGGAGGTGGGGCAAACGTGTTGTTATTCAAATCAAAGCCACTTATAAAAGTCTTCTACTCTGGTGTGCAATGTGCAAACTGATAAGTCAAGTGTAAGTTCTTCTTCATTTGCCCGTTTTACATCTGTTTTATAACAGTCCTCCCAGGTCTTTTTGATTTCATAACAGTGTCAGAAGACCTTTATGAGTGAGTCAGTATGAGTGCAACATTTTAAACATGGAACTGCAGAGGCAATACTCAATATCCTAATGCATTTTATCGCTGCTATAATGTCAAATCCTGTCATTCATTTACACTGAATTAAACACATATTTTTATGTTTGGTGATTTTAAATGTGATTTCTAAACGTTCCTTCATTTTTCCTGATTAATAATCAACATAAGGTGTGCAGTTCAAGAAGTAGGTGCAGTATGATCTTATCTCATCTGCTCAGTGTTCTCTCTCTGCTGGTTGTGATGTGGCTGATGAGCATCAGGTATGCCAACAGGCATGTTCAGACATGCAGCGAGGACCCCAGAGTGCACAGAGGCCCCTCACCCTGCCTGAGTAAAACCTCACTGATCGGCTCTCCAGAGGATAGGCCACCCCCCTGTGTCGACCTCACAACAATCTCCATGCACCTTCCTGACATCCACAACACTGTGAGGAGCCGTTATCACTGAGAGCCTGACACTGACGGGAAGAAAAAAGAAATCTGTTGCACAAAACGGATTCAATTTGGGTTCGACTGCTTCAGCGGTCACATTCTCACTGAAGACGATGTCAACAGGACACAGTCAGCGGCGTTAGTTACGATGCAGCGACCAATTACCAGGGGTGGAAAGTACATAAGAACAGTTATTCAAAGACTGTACTTAAGTACAATTTTGAGGTACTTGTAATTTACTTGAGTATTTCATTTTTTTTGCTGCTTTGTACGTTTACTCCACTACATGTATTTAATACCTTTAGTTACTTCACAGATGTGGATGAATGATGGTAAATATAATCAAGTGTTGAATCAGACTTTAGTTCCACCTGGAGTAAATCCACCAGCTACCCTGCAGTATACAAAGTCATTCAAACTAGCTGCACCTTCACCAGCTTTGAGAACACTTTCATGATCAATCATTATAAAACATATCATATATAGTATTCTGAAATGGACCAATCTGCACAACCACTACTTTCACTTTTGGTAATTTAAGTGCATTTTTATACTAATACTGTTTACTTTTATTTGAGTAACCTCTTGAATGCGGGACTTGTACTTGTAACAGAGTATTTCTACACTGATGTACTTCTACTTTTAAGATGATCTGAGAACTTCTCCCACCTCTGCCAGTTGCACCTACCATAGTTCCCATACCCACATGGAAATAAGAGGGTTGCACCTTTCTATTGAATAGGGTAAGCCTAAAATAAAACCTGAAAGACAGATGGTTAGACTTGTTAGTCATGGTGCATATTTAGCTGTTACTCATTTATTTTGGACGTAGCTGCATTATTACATTACATTGCATTTAGCTGACGCTTTTATCCAAAGCGACTTACAATAAGTACATCCGACCAGGAAGACACAACCTTGAAGAAAACAGAATCATATAAGTACATCAGGTTTCATAGAGCCAAAACATTTCAAGTGCTACTCAACTGGCTTTAGATAAGCCAGTCCTTTATTAGTATAAAAGTGCTTTGGTAATAGTTCTAACGCTCGAAGTGGAGTCGAAAGAGATGAGTTTTCAGTCTGCGCCGGAAGATGTGCAAGCTATCTGCTGTCCTGATGTCAATGGGGAGCTCATTCCACCATCTTGGAGCCAGGACAGCAAACCCACGTGTTTTTGCCGTTGGGAACTTGGGTCCCCCTCGCAGCGAGGGCACAGCGAGTCGTTTGGCTGATGCAGAGCGTAGTGCACGTGCTGGGGTGTACGGTTTAACCATGTCCTGGATGTAGGAAGGGCCAGATCCATTCGCAGCATGGTACGCAAGTACCAGTGTCTTGAAGTGGATTCTAGCAGTTACCGGAAGCCAGTGAAGGGAGCGGAGGAGCGGAGTGGTGTGGGAACATTTAGGAAGGTTGAAGACCAGACGAGCCGCTGCATTCTGGATGAGCTGCAGAGGTCGGATGGCACATGCAGGTAGACCAGCCAGGAGGGAGTTGCAGTAGTCTAGGCGTGAGATGACGAGAGCCTGGACCAGAACCTGAGTCGCTTTCTGTGTCAGCTGGGGACGTATCTTCCTTATTGATTTTCATACAGTGTTTTTATACAGCAACACGTTTTTAAAAGCAGGTTATATGTTGTATTATATTTGGGTTAAGTGAGTTATAAGTATAAGTTAATTAATACATCAAATATATGTATTTTTCAATAATGTATTTTAATTAAGGTTTCTTTATTAAGTGGGCTATGAATTACAATTATATTGAGTAATAGTAGTAATGCATTTAATAATGACTTGTGATTACTTGTGTAAAAATGTGTGGTATTTTTTCTTCAATGTGATCACTGATCATATCTATATGAAATGATTCATTACATTGTTGGTTGACAACTACTGAGAGAAAGAAATGCAATCAAGTATAATAATGTTCTGTTTCGTGTCACCTTTATTGTTTTTTGAAATATTTTCAAACTGAAAATTCCAAGAGTTGAATTGTCTGTGAATGTAAAGAACTGCTTAAAATAATTAAAAAGAAAATAAATAGTAAACATAAAGGACATTAGTGATGCATCCTCCATTGTCTTCCTGCCTCTCAAGTTCAGGCAGACATTGGGAGAGGCAAAAACCCAAAACAAGTTGACAGGGCCCGTTTCCCCTTTGTGGATATGAGAGGATATTATTTATCAGATACAAACCAAGCTTCTACCGGATCATTGTCAATGAATTCCTGTTAGCCTCGAACAGTTGGGCCCAAGATAAGAACAACTATATTTTCTATAGACACATTTTTTTAATTCTCTAGCATTTATCACAATCATAATAGTATAATGTAAATGCCTACACATAATATACAATAAATAATAGATTATAATAAAATAATACACTACAATTTCAATGAATTTGGTAAACTTTTAGCAAAAGATATAATTTAGACCAATTATATCACTGGAGCTTGGCCATAAGAAAACCCACTTCAGTGTGTGTCACTTAGAAAGGTGTTCTTTAAAGCCAATGCAGAAGCACTTACAATGGTTTGACCTTTAAAAAGTTAATGTACCTGCACTTTTCGAGTTGTTATCTGCATTGGTTGAACGCATTCATTGTAAGTCCGCTTTGGATAAGAAGCTTCAAGCTAAATGAAATGTAATGTAGAGTAACATGAGTTCTCAAAATAAGACATTAATCAAAGCACCCATAAACTGAGTTAAACATATGTGTGTAATATATATATATATCAGTTAAGATGAAGTCAAACTTGTGTTGAAAGGCACAGACGAACAGGACCCTGTCAGGCCGTGGCTGAAGAGCAGCTCAGAGGTCAGAGATGTGCTGTCCATGTCCACAAAGAGAAGGGTGGGAAGCAACATTTACATTCACAACAATTCAACATCAAATGTTGCCACATTCATACACGATGTGTCCTCAGTGAGCTGTTGTATTGGTGCTGTGGAGGCCTTGCTTCACAACAAGTGGTGGCGGTGTTGAGAGAGCTCTCAAGCTCCTCCAAGGTAGGATAATGGTGACGTCAGTGTCAGAGGTGTTATGTTGTCCTTTTAACAATTTGAGTCTTTCTGTGTAATGACCATGTGACACACACACTGAGGGAACATGTTGTCACAGCACACCATCACTCCTCCCTCTGCTTCCTGCTCCTCCTCCTGCTGCCTCCTCGTGTCTCCTCCTCCACCTCCTCCCTCTGACACGCTGGAACCCTCCTCCACAGCGACAGCCGTATGCGTACCCACACTCATCTGAAAAAACACACACATTACACATAACTTACATATTGAGATAAAGTACTGATTTATCTGACTTAATCAGACCGTGAGTAAGAACTTGTTTGGATATATGACCATGACCTTGTACCCAAATGGAATCATTAAACTCAAAGAATATTAGGACTCATTTGTTATTTACAATATTTAGAATTCAAATTAGTAAAAAGGAACTATAGCTTTTATTTTGCTCAAGCAAGTGGTATAATGCAAGTGTGCTCCGTGGGTATCTACACTGAGGAAACATTTCTTCTGACACACGACAGCCCTTCACACTGACACTGAGCGTGCTCCTTATTGTGTGTGTAAAGTGACTGGGGCAAACATGGTTTCATTCTTGTATGCTGCTTTTCCCAGGTGACAATATAAACGTGTCTCCCATCATCATTCCCTTTCATATTTCTGGTTGTGTATTTCTGTTGCAAATCAATGCTTACAGGATGGTATTATTGGATTTGCATGTGTTTTATTTTTCACGGTCATGAAAATATCGTAACTTCTTCTCTATGAACAGAGTGGTGCAGGAATGTGATCGTGATGTATTTTGTTTATAGCCGAACATTAGCTTTCAACTTCTCACAATTGCACGTTTGCTTAAAAATCATAAAGTGGGTTCTAACATGTGGAGATTATCATTCTGAAACACAACGTGTGTGTTTTAGTTTACATGGGGTGTACTCACCCTCGTCCCAGGTCATGTCCTCCAGACAGACGGTAGAATCCACCGGCCAATCCTGTTTTCAGTTCCTGAGCTGGAGAAACATTAAAGGGGACCTATCATGCAAAATGCACCTTTTGTACAGTCTTTTATACATGAATATGTGTCCCCGGTGTGTCAGAAACACAACCCTCTCTCTTTTCCTCCGTACCCAACATCTCTAAAAGCGGGGTTTTAACGGATCTGATACAGACTGATCCAGATTTGAAAATAGTGTGACTTCAGTGACGAGGAGCTCCGCCTATATGGCCAACTCTCCACCAATCAGGGGAATGAGAGGTTGCCGTGGCATGGTAACAGCATGGTAACATGACGCTGGTAACTCGGCCCCCTGCTCAGCTGCAGCGCATGCAAACACAGGTTGGAGGAGAGCAAAATAGAGCGAAATGAGGCATGGCTAAAATGCATGATCTGTTTGGTATTTTGAAAAAGAAAACGTATAAATATACCTTATAGGTGTGCCCTACAATATATTATTCAAATATAGCATGATAGGTCTCCTTTAAGCAGCGATATGAAACATCAGCGGTGGTGATGTCTTCACATCCCTCACATAATGTTGTTATATTCAGAGTTGTAATGAAGCAGGACTAGACTATGGATTGAATTAGTATGTATGTTCAAATAATCTTTTTTTTCTTCAGATAGTTTTTTGGCTCTGAAGCCTTTATTAAGTTATAGACAGATTTGAACGATGAGAAGAGAGGAGGACACACATGGTGGCTGGTGAGCTATCCGGCTGTCCCATCATTGTCATTTCTGTCATATGGATATCCTAATTGAATTATGTTTGTATTCTATTCTTTATTGTGGGGTTTCTTTGGGATGTTTTCTGTCTAAGGACAGAGGGTGTCATCTGCTGCACAAACTGCGAAGCCCCCTGATAAAAATGTGTTCTTTTTTTATATTATGCTATATCATTTGATTGATTGATTCATAAGAAAAGAACAAAAGCAAGAAGACACTCGTTAATCTACAATCTTACAACTCTATAGTTACAATGCTTTTGGGAACACCTCTCCTCCTGCTCACATTGGTTTAATGGGTCTCAAGACCCTAAGGTGCTTTTGTTTGAGGGTGCTACAATGCCAACATCCTCAAATAGATGTTTCAATCAGAAAGAAAACTCTGCCATCAATATATGAAAAGTGACGGAAGAAGGGAACATGGATGGACTGATAGACTGACTGGAAAAATGGTGAGGCAGCTGAACAGATTTCACTCACTCTTATTTTCTAGCGTTCACTCTTGAGGAAATACTCATTATCAAGTTGTACAGTTTGAAAGTGATAATGAATAATGAGTGCTAAACTTCGCTCGGGTCTTAATTAGTGTTAGATAAAAAAAAAGATGATCTATATAGGCTTTGTTACATTCTAATCAAATGACAATTAATATATGTAGGACTTGTTAGACAGTAACTTGCATGTATTATATGTTGTTATGGAGGTTTTGATGACTGTGTCATTGTCTAGTCCTATGTAAGTAAAGTGAAGTGTGTTCTCTACCTCTCCTCTGCAGGTCGTACTCTCTCCTGGTGTTCTGGTCGCTCAGGACCCTCCAGGCTGCATCAGCTTCTAGAAACTTCTTCACACCGGAATCTGCTTCTGAAGAGCCTCCGAGGCGGTCCGGATGGTACTGTGCATGGGGGTGCGCACACAAACATATACAGACTAATTACTTTGCTACACAGGGTTTGGTACACAGATAAATATTTAGTATGAATCATCTACTCTTCTGTATACAGTATCCTTTGTTCATACTTTATAAGTAGTAGCTTGGTCTATACGCAGGGGTGCACATAACTGGTACGCAGGTACGCATGCACGGCACAAATCTAAAATGCGTAACGTCACTGCGCCTTTGCGTACCTGATAGGTCATCAAAACAAAACACGTTTTCGGTCCTACACGCGTTTCTTGTCAACACTCAGTGGAGTAAACTACTAAACATGTCAACCAAAACAATAGACATTAAGCAGCCACTTTGGCGTTTTGCTCCCTGCAAAAAAGCTTCGGACTTCGCTGCGCAGGACATAACCGACGGACCTGTGAAGCTTACAGGAGGCAGAGGCTTAGATAACCGGACAACAGAGTTGGTCACCGTGTGCACACAGCAGGTTAACGTCGGTATGAACAACAGAATGGGTATCAAAAACCCCGCCAACTGGCTGCAGTGGGAGACTCCCCTGAGCACACTCTGTGCCCCGCAAGATCAGCTGATCACAACGTGCACGCTCTGTGCCCCGCAAAATCAGCTGATCACAACGTGCACGCTCTGTGGTCAAGCTGCTGCAGTTTGATTTACAACAAAGTGGAGTAAAACACACAGGTGCAAACTTCCTCAGGGTGTTATGGAAGAGTTTGAAATCAGACAGAGGTGGAAGAAGTACTCAGATCTTGTACTTGAGTAGAAGTAGAAGTACCAGGTCTTGTACTTGAGTAGAAGTAGAAGTACCAGGTCTTGTACTTGAGTAGAAGTAGAAGTACCAGGTCTTGTACTTGAGTAAAAAGTAGAAGTACCAGGTACTTGAGCTGTGATAGTAGGAAGTACTCTCAGATCTTGTACTTGAGTAAAAGTAGAAGTACTCAGATCTTGTACTTGAGTAGAAGTAGAAGTACCAGATATTGTACTTGAGTAAAAGTAGAAGTACCAGTCTTGTACTTGAGTAAAAGTAGAAGTACCAGGTCTTGTACTTGAGTAAAAGTAGAAGTACAAGGTCTTGTACTTGAGTAAAAGTAGAAGTACTCAAATATTGTACTTGAGTAAAAGTAGAAGTACTCAGATCTTGTACTTGAGTAGAAGTACCAGATATTGTACTTGAGTAAAAGTAGAAGTACCAGGTCTTGTACTTGAGTAGAAGTAGAAGTACCAGGTCTTGTACTTGAGTAAAAGTAGAAGTACCAGGTCTTGTACTTGAGTAAAAGTAGAAGTACTCAGATCTTGTACTTGAGTAAAAGTAGAAGTACTCAGATCTTGTACTTGAGTAGAAGTAGAAGTACCAGATATTGTACTTGAGTAAAAGTAGAAGTACCAGGTATTGTACTTGAGTAAAAGTAGAAGTACCAGGTCTTGTACTTGAGTAAAAGTAGAAGTACCAGGTCTTGTACTTGAGTAAAAGTAGAAGTACTCAGATATTGTACTTGAGTAGAAGTAGAAGTACCAGGTCTTGTACTTGAGTAGAAGTAGAAGTACCAGGTCTTGTACTTGAGTAAAAGTAGAAGTACCAGGTCTTGTACTTGAGTAAAAGTAGAAGTACCAGGTCTTGTACTTGAGTAGAAGTAGAAGTACCAGGTCTTGTACTTGAGTAGAAGTAGAAGTACCAGGTCTTGTACTTGAGTAAAAGTAGAAGTACCAGGTCTTGTACTTGAGTAAAAGTAGAAGTACTCAGATCTTGTACTTGAGTAAAAGTAGAAGTACTCAGATCTTGTACTTGAGTAGAAGTAGAAGTACCAGATATTGTACTTGAGTAAAAGTAGAAGTACCAGGTCTTGTACTTGAGTAAAAGTAGAAGTACCAGGTCTTGTACTTGAGTAAAGTAGAAGTACAAGGTCTTGTACTTGAGTAAAAGTAGAAGTACTCAGATATTGTACTTGAGTAAAAGTAGAAGTACCAGGTCTTGTACTTGAGTAAAAGTAGAAGTACCAGGTCTTCTACTTGAGTAAAAGTAGAAGTACCAGGTCTTGTACTTGAGTAAAAGTAGAAGTACCAGGTCTGTACTTGAGTAAAAGTAAAGTACTCAGATCTTGTACTTGAGTAAAGTAGAAGTACTCAGATCTTGTACTTGAGTAAAGTAGAAGTACCAGATATTGTACTTGAGTAAAAGTAGAAGTACCAGGTCTTGTACTTGAGTAAAAGTAGAAGTACCAGGTCTTGTACTTGAGTAAAAGTAGAAGTACCAGGTCTTGTACTTGAG
The DNA here is from genome assembly GCF_902827175.1 of Gymnodraco acuticeps. NCBI lineage: Eukaryota > Metazoa > Chordata > Actinopteri > Perciformes > Bathydraconidae > Gymnodraco > Gymnodraco acuticeps. The sequence goes on from NW_022989860.1 coordinate 308,402, forward strand.
TAAAAGTAGAAGTACTCAGATATTGTACTTGAGTAAAGTAGAAGTACCAGGTCTTGTACTTGAGTAAAAGTAGAAGTACCAGGTCTTGTACTTGAGTAGAAGTAGAAGTACCAGGTCTTGTACTTGAGTAGAAGTAGAAGTACCAGGTCTTGTACTTGAGTAAAAGTAGAAGTACCAGGTCTTGTACTTGAGTAAAAGTAGAAGTACCAGGTCTTGTACTTGAGTAAAAGTAGAAGTACTCAGATCTTGTACTTGAGTAAAAGTAGAAGTACCAGATATTGTACTTGAGTAAAAGTAGAAGTACCAGGTCTTGTACTTGAGTAAAAGTAGAAGTACCAGGTCTTGTACTTGAGTAAAAGTAGAAGTACAAGGTCTTGTACTTGAGTAAAAGTAGAAGTACTCAGATATTGTACTTGAGTAAAAGTAGAAGTACCAGGTCTTGTACTTGAGTAAAAGTAGAAGTACCAGGTCTTGTACTTGAGTAGAAGTAGAAGTACCAGGTCTTGTACTTGAGTAAAAGTAGAAGTACCAGGTCTTGTACTTGAGTAAAAGTAGAAGTACTCAGATCTTGTACTTGAGTAAAAGTAGAAGTACTCAGATATTGTCTTGAGTAGAAGTAGAAGTACCAGGTATTGTACTTGAGTAAAAGTAGAAGTACTCAGATATTGTACTTGAGTAAAAGTAGAAGTACCAGGTCTTGTACTTGAGTAAAAGTAGAAGTACCAGGTCTTGTACTTGAGTAAAAGTAGAAGTACTCAGATATTGTACTTGAGTAAAAGTAGAAGTACCAGGTCTTGTACTTGAGTAAAAGTAGAAGTACCAGGTCTTGTACTTGAGTAAAAGTAGAAGTACCAGGTCTTGTACTTGAGTAAAAGTAGAAGTACCAGGTCTTGTACTTGAGTAGAAGTAGAATTCCAGGTCTTGTACTTGAGTAGAAGTAGAAGTACCAGGTCTTGTACTTGAGTAAAAGTAGAAGTACCAGGTCTTGTACTTGAGTAAAAGTAGAAGTACTCAGATCTTGTACTTGAGTAAAAGTAGAAGTACTCAGATCTTGTACTTGAGTAGAAGTAGAAGTACCAGATATTGTACTTGAGTAAAAGTAGAAGTACCAGGTCTTGTACTTGAGTAAAAGTAGAAGTACCAGGTCTTGTACTTGAGTAAAAGTAGAAGTACAAGGTCTTGTACTTGAGTAAAAGTAGAAGTACTCAGATATTGTACTTGAGTAAAAGTAGAAGTACTCAGATCTTGTACTTGAGTAGAAGTACCAGATATTGTACTTGAGTAAAAGTAGAAGTACCAGGTCTTGTACTTGAGTAGAAGTAGAAGTACCAGGTCTTGTACTTGAGTAAAGTAGAAGTACCAGGTCTTGTACTTGAGTAAAAGTAGAAGTACTCAGATCTTGTACTTGAGTAAAAGTAGAAGTACTCAGATCTTGTACTTGAGTAGAAGTAGAAGTACGAGATATT